>NC_141822.1:6083082-6383082 GCF_982586985.1 Callionymus lyra
AAGTTTGAACTAATGTTCCTTATTCTCTCTGTGAATGATCAACACACTGTGGTGTGTTCAGAGGATGATGTTGTGAACTGTGACTCTGCCTCGTCCACCTCTACACTCTTCCAACAGTAGAGGGAGCCAGAAACAAACATGTCATAACTACTGTACTGGTGCTTTAACAATAGGTTCCGTTACTATGAATCAGAAACAGAAAACTACAAATAACAAACAATTTAATAATTGGAATGAAATAAAAACAGATAAAATAAAAAAAAAAGACATTGCCATAAACTGTCATATAAATAAAAAATGAATGAGTGATCTTAGTTCCTTTAAAATATGTATTATACATGTAGAATATTAAAAGTAGTTTTTAGGTAGTAGGTTTTTTGTTTTTTTTCAATTACTCAAAAATGTATTTTGAAATTCAATTTTATTTTTACAGCATTTTAAATTCAATATAAAATGTTGGTGTAATAGGATATCAAAAGTGTACTGAGGTACTTGATCAACTTCAATTATACCACTATTATAATATTGTACACTATTATACCTACATTTTCATATTGAATTAAAAAAACTTACAAGTTAAAAAAAATATTGAGTTTATCAAATTGTTGTATTAATTTTTGGAATAAAAATATCAAACTTTGTGAAAAACTTGAAAATTATTTGATTATACATATATATATATATTTATATATATTTATTTAATAAATTCTAACTTCCAAATACACTTGTTTCTTAATTAATTATTGAATAAAAACACATTTTCTCAATCTAGAAATGATTAAATTAAGTTCTTTAAAGTTTTATCACCTGATAAGTAAAATTCAACATTCGACTTTCCCGCCAGCGAATGTAGAAGCGTTTGTAAAGATGTTGATTCTTCTCACCTCGGACTGGTCTCATCTTTAGACGACGTTTTCCACCAGACTCCGCCAGCACCAGTCGCACATCGTTTTCCCTCCTACGCTGCAAACCGCTTCAGTAAACTTGAGCTTCAACCGTGAAACTATACTGTAATAAAAACTATGATGATTTTTCATTCAAACACAATGTGTTCTTTTAACATCAATTCACCGGAACTTTAATCAAATATTGTATTTGAAGTAGAAAAACATGAAAAGGAGGTGAAATAATCTTGTTCATACAGTATCAGAATATTGATTTCATCAGTTTATTTCCACTGATAATATCACAATGTGGACACAATATGTAATATGTCAACATTTAATCAAATACGTCATTAATATTGTAAGGAAATGACAACTTTACTGTAATCAATCATCTAGATTTAACACACATTTCAAATAATCACTTGATTAAGTGATAATCTTTCATATTTAATTCATATTAAATAATCATTGTCTTGCATCCAATCACTGCATCTACTCAGGTTCACAGGCCCAGGTCAGATAAAGACTTTCACACACTGAGAAAGATTAAACAATCCCAGATGAGAACTCACACTGAAAGACACAACAGGCCAGCAAGTCACTGGGAACAGACTCTCTCTAGAAGACAACAACCTTTGGTGAATTTCCAAGAAGACCGCGTGCGGCGGCCATCTTAGAAGACAAGTGTTTACAGTTACTGACCAATCCTACATGTACAGTTGACTAGAGGCGTTAACCTGAATATTCTACTATAAAAGATCCACCATTTTGTGAGATCTTTGCAAAATGATGCAAAATCCCGACACAAAATCCCCACAACTTGATGTTGTGACCCTTGGCGTGGACTCTGGTGGTTTGAAGGCCTTTTCGATTCCGAGACGAACTCTGAGGTGATTGTTCTCCAGGCAACCAGGCGCGCCACTATACCTTACTTCAGGAATCAGGTGAGAAAGATTTTATCTTATTTCTTACATAGATTTTTTAAGTTTATATTTTTGGTTAGGAAAGATTACATATATTTATATTTTATATTAGTTTTGGTTGCCTGGACGAATAAACGAAAGTCTCTGGTTCACAAATTTAGATTATATATTTCAATAGTGCTTTCTTAAGCTGATGCTCGTTTTTTGAGGTATTGCATGGTCACTTGTTGTTTGTTGTTGTTTTAAGTATAGACGACATTATCGTGTCCCGGGAAAAAGAAGCATCGTTGAAAAAAGGAAAAAGACGTTGATTGGAATTTAAGTTGAATTGATAGGCAGAGGAGACGGTTACACGACCTGGTAACCCCTGGGATTCAGAGTAGGGGTGGAAGTATAACTGGCTCCCTCTGACCTTTTTCCAGATTCCTAAACTAGTTAGGATACTTGGCTTATGCTTGATTAATGTAGACGTACTTTTTCGGTAAGCCAAGTAGCTATCATAAATTTGGGGATATTTGGGACTTGAGGGGTCTCTCCCGATATCCTGGTCTGAAGGCTCTGCCAGCTGTGGGTGTGTAGGCCAGTTAGATCTCATTGTGTTTCTGTGTTGAGGGGCTCCACAGGTATTTGGCAGTATAGTCAGGGCTAGTTAATTTTTCTGAACAATCACGGTGATGGATAAATTCTCATTGGTGACTACATTAGAGTTAGTTTGACGGGGGTTGAAATATATGGAATAGTTGAGGGGTCTCCTATTCAGGGTGTTTGGAAGCTAATCGAGCGATCGAGGGGCTCTCGCCGATAGTTACTTCAACACTTTAGACACGACAGGCTGGTTAGAGTCTCGTTCCACGTAGCATTGTGTGTCTCTCTGAGCTGTTTTGGTAAAATACTGTTGTCGTCGTATTGTCAGTCTTTTTGTTAAAATTGTCTGTCTCTGTATATTCTGTTATTCTTTGCGTGAGATCTCTTGACTTTCTGTGACTCGGCTGAGAGTCCATGTGTGTGTGTCTTTGAACACTATCTCTTGCTGATAAGAACAACTGCTTCTTGGCAGACGCTGTCTTGTCAGCTGCTGCAAGTCCGACTGAGCTCCGAAAGAGAGTTTCCTTGTTGGTGGGAGTGGTTTCACTTAGAGGTTGAACTTTTAAGACTTCGCTCTTTTCCTCACCGACCCTCCCATTGTATTCATGTCTTCTCTTAACGCACATACATTCTTACTTCATCTTGAATTCTATTCACTAGACTGTTTGTTTATGAAAGAAAATAATAATAATTAAAGTTAATGTGTAATTTAATTGTTGACTTATTACGTTTTCTCTTACCTTTATCAATTGTTGTCATTTTTATTTTTATTGATTTCTATTATTTCTTGTATTCAGTGTTATTGTTTTCCATTTTTTCTTTAGTTTCTTCCCTTCATTGTTTCTTTCTTAAGTATTTGGATTGAGTTTGGTATAATTATCTTTTCTCTTCATTAAGTAACATTCTTTGTTGACAATAGTTATTTTACTATTATTCCTGTTTCTTCATTAAGGTATATATGTATATATACAGTTAATTAGTGGTATAATTGGTTTAAGAAGAAAAACAAAAACAACTCACATTTCAATTTTCTCCTTCTTCTGCAGTGTTCAATAACAATAACACAATTACCATTGATGGTTGGCTCACTGCTGTATGTATTAATGATCTTGATCATCCTCTCTTCCTATTTCACATTTTCAATTGATCAACTCACAATTGGTCACATTGCGTGTAACTTTTGGTGTTTTGTCTAAAGCTAATACTGCTTATCTGAAACAAGTGTGTTATTGACTGCTTGCACATGTGTACGTTTGTTGATATTTAGTTCCTGTTTTTGTCTCTTCTTCTACTCTCAATTTCTGATCTTGGGTGTTGTGTTTGCTGTGCTGCCCCCTGCTGGTTTTCTCTTTACTTACTTCTTAATTGACTATTGTTCTGACTCAATTGGTGTAATTATTTAATTATTAATTAATGGAATCAATTACATTTATCTAATTAGATCAGTATTATATTTTATTATTTTAACAATTTTTCATTAATGTACTATCGTTTTATTAGTAGTAGTAAATAAGGGATTGGATTTTTATCTTTTTAATTATTGGATGAATATTAAGTTATATGTTGTATTTGGTCTTTAGACAGTCACTCTTTTTCCTCTTTGTCAATTGTGCTATATTTATATATATAAGCAACTAATTAGGAAGTTAAATAAATAATAATAAATAAATAATAAGTTGTTAATTGACTATTGTTTTGACTTGAATAATTTTAATTAATTAGTATATATTTTGATTAGATCTAATTGCATTTAACTTAATTGGTTATTATTACTTTCGATTTTCAAGTTATTCCATTTGATTTTAATTTAATTGTTTTTATTATTAATATCTTAATTTACTATTTGTTTTATTGATCTCGGATTTTATAATATTTTAATTAGTAAATTAAAGTTTTGGTTCTTAATTTAGATTTTTAGATTCTTCCTCTTTCATATTTTCATTTAATTATTTTTAATTTTGGTAATTGCTTCTGTACCTATTATTTTTAGCAATATTATTAATATTATCAATATTATTTAATTTTTTTTCTATTCATTTATTGACCTCCACTTTTTAAGAGAAAAGTAACTTTTACTACAGGTGACTACAAGTTAAAGCTCCTGACAGGGAAGAAAAATGACAATCTTTACTCTGTTTTTAACTTAATGGTAAATCTTATTATGAGTTACTCACATCAATGATTACTGAGAATTCATAATAAATAGAATAGTTACACAAAGTTCTCTCATTAAGCTCCAGATACAGCTAATTAAGATTCAACTTAAAGACTTGAAAGAGCTTCTCTAAAAATAGAGGGATGATAGTTGATGATAGTTCTAGGGTCCTATCATAGCTCCCTATTGGCCGCTGGCTGGAGTGAATGGGTGTGGCAGGAGAAGAGGACGAGGGGATGGAACTTAGTCCAGGAACTTTGGTCCAGTTCTCTATTGGTGATACCTATGATTGAAGCAATTTTTCTGAGCTGTACAAACAAGAACTCAACCTCAACAACTCTCCACCAAGAATGAACTTCTGCTCCAGAGAGGGAGGAGCTGTACTGGTTCAACATGATTGAACATCTGATGGTTTCTCTGATCTTGAAAATACTTTTGAGCCTTCATTCCTATGATCCACCTTTGGACCCCCCACACTGCACTATGAACTATGTCTAGGATGATGATGAACTTGATTATGAAGACAAATGGCACGATCTGGTCGCAAACATGAACTTGACTCTTGTCTGCGGTGACATTTTTGTGGTCCTGATGGTGTGGCTGCTGAACTAACAAACAAACAAGGTGTTCTCTATGCTCTCTGACACTTCTGTCCCTCGTGTTGCTCTTGCTGTGGTTGCTGGTGGAGAAGCTAGGGCCCTGGGACACATGACTAAGAAATGCAAAGTTGTTTGCGATTTGACGAAAAAGGAGACAAATCTAACCTGTTAGAGACATGATATCTTCCTGAGTCTATGTAACAGTAAACAGTTAATCCCAGAATAACATCCTCTGATTGCTCCAATCAGGGCTATGATGAAAGCAGCCATAAGACGCTAAACAAAAACTTGTGTGGTCGACAATGTTTCGCCTGCGATAGATCTCTCTGCTGCTAGAGCACTGTTCACGTAAATTTGTCTCTGACTTTTGCAAAATTCACTAAACGAGCATTTTTCTTAAACTCATCTGTCTGTCCGCTGATTTGTTAAATATAGATGGACGTGTGTGTGTGTGTGTGTGTGTGTGTGTGTGTGTGTGTGTGTGTGTGTGTGTGTGTGTGTGTGTGTGTGTGTGTGTGTGTGTGTGTGTGTGTGTGTGTGTGTGTGTGTGTGTGGGGGTTAGAATCAAGGTGTGTCGAGGACTTTGTCCTGAATGAACATGTGGTTTCAAGGAAGTTTGATCGGCACATTATCAAACTTCCTCGAAACCACCTGTTCATTCAGGAGAAAGTCCTGTGGTTGGAGCAGATCGTGGCAGAGACATGTGACTGAGACTATAAAAGAGTTCACCTGTGAAGGGAGTGTTTCAGTCGCAGAGACATGGAGACTAGAGTTGATCTGTTGTCTTGTTCCATCTGTCTGGATCTACTGAAGGATCCAGTCTCTCTTCCATGTGGACACAACTACTGTAAGACCTGTGTTGAAGGTCTCTGGCAGGACAAGAACATCTACAAGTGTCCTCAGTGCAGACGGAGCTTCAGCGAGAGACCTGTCCTCCAGAAGAACACTGTGTTAGCAGAGTTAGTGGAGGAGCTGAAGAAGACTGAAGCAGTTGAGGACCTCTGCTCTGCTGGACCTGAAGATGTGACCTGTGACGCCTGCACTGGGAGGAAGATGAAAGCCATCAAGTCCTGTCTGGTGTGTCTGGTCTCCTACTGTCAGGAACATCTTCAGCCTCATCGAGAAGCTCCGGCCTTCAGGAGACACAAGCTGGTCCAGCCGTCCAAGCAGCTCCAGGAGATGATCTGCTCTGAACACGAGGAGGAGAAGAAGATGTTCTGTCACTCTGATCAGCAGCTCATCTGTTCTCTCTGTGCTGTGGACCAACACAAAGATCATGTCATCGTCTCGACCACAGCAGAGAGGAGGGAGAGAGAGAAAGACCTGGATCAGACTCAAGGAAGGATCCAGCAGAAGATCCAGAAGAGAGAGAAGGAAGTGAAGCTGCTCCAGCAGGAGAAGAAGAACATCAGAGTCTCTGCTGATGAAGCAGTGAAGGACAGTCAGGAGACCCTCGTCCAGATGATCCAGATTCTCAAGAGAAGAATGCCTGACGTGGAGCAGCAGATCAGATCTCTGCAGGAGACTGAAGATGCTCGAGTCCGAGGACGTCAGGAGGAGCTGGAGCAGGAGATCTCTGAGCTGAAGAAGAAAGAGGCTGAGCTGCAGCAGCTGTCACTCACCGACAGTGACATCATCTTCCTGCAGAACTGGACCTCACTCTCAGAGGTCAGTGAAGACACGACCTCACTCTCAGAGGTCAGTGAAGACACAACCTCCTCCACGACCCTTGAGCAAACTCACCGTCGCTTTGAGGAAATAACAGCAGCCGTGTCAGCCTGCAGAGACCAAGTCCTGGACCTTCTGAGAGACATGTGGACCGACATCTCCATGATGTTCCTTCCAGAGACCAGAGAGCAGTTCCTCACATACTCACAGGACATCACTCTGGATCCAAACACTGCACAGTCAAGGTTGATGTTGTCTGAAGGAAACAAGAAAGTGACAAACATGTGGACACCTCAGCCTCGTCCTGATCATCCAGACAGATTCAATGATTATTTTCAGGTCTTGAGTCAAGAGTCTCTGACTGGACGTTGTTACTGGGAGGTGAAGAGAACAGGAGATGTTGTAGTAGCAGTTTCATACAAGAACATCAGCAGATCAGGAGAAGAAAGTGTATTTGGATGTAATGACAAATCTTGGAGTTTATATAGTAACGACTCTGGTTGTTTATTTACACACAACAAGATCGAAACTAAAGTCTCCAGTGTCAGAGCCTCCACAGTGGGGGTGTACCTGGATCACTCTGCAGGTCTTCTGTCCTTCTACAGCGTCTCTGAGACCATGACTCTCCTCCACAGAGTCCAGACCAGCTTCACTCAACCTCTACATGCTGGAGTCATAGTTGAGTCCTCGTGTGAGTTTGTGAAGCTGAAGTAGACGACAGTGAGATTGTGAGTCTCCAGGAGTGACATCATCACATGAAGCTTCAATGTTTGGATGAACGTCTCTGAGAACGTTTGTCGTTTGTGCCGCAGTGAAGACACAGTGACGTCATGTGACTGGATTAGAACCTCTGTGATTGGATTGTTACTGATGATGACGAGTCTTCTTTAAATCTTCTTTAATAAACACCTTCATGATCCGGTGATGATGGCAGCAGTCGTTACTCAAGTACTCCACAGTACTACAAATATATCCTGGTTACTACAGTATCTCATTGGATGTTATGGTTGCCTCTGTATCGTGATACGTATCATCAGATTCTTGACAATACACACACTTACACAGCCAGTCGTCCACGAGGAGTCAGAAAGAAGAAGAATTGATGTACATTTTGTTTTGATTCAATATTACAGTGTGAAAGGTATTTTATTTTGTGAAAAAAAGATTTTCTCCAAAGAAGTAAAGTGATGAAAATGAGTTCAACACAAACTCTATATCTTGTATCAGAGAAACCAGATCCTTCTGATTCAGTGTTATGTTGAGTTATTCTGTATTTTAAAAATGTACATATAGAAACATTGATTTTTATTCACTCAAATCTTGTCTTAAAACTTTTATTCTCTTTTAAAACCGCATGAGACTCTGAGCTGTTTTTAGTGCTTTTGACTTGTTTTATTTGATATTGTTTTAATTTTGTGTTTTAACTGCTTTCTTAGTACTTTCATGTCATTGTACAACACTTTGTTTCGACTGTTGTTGTTTTTGAAGTGCTTTATCAATAAACTTGATTGATTGATTGATTGATTGATTATTTTTTCTTATTGAAATGTTAATCTAAATCAATGAATTATCTTTTTGAATAATTTAATTTAAATAAATAAATATATAGATTATATATACATTTTACACATTGAGTTCAATATTCTAATTCTAATAATTAAAAAACACATTTTCTAAATGCAATATTCTTTTGTGTATTCAATATAACATCAACATCTTTTTATTTACTTTCTTACACCTCTCTTTCTAAGATCACAATCATTGTGATCATGTTAATAATGAATAAATTAATTATTACAAATAACACAAAATTAGTGCAACAGTACATACTTTCAATTTTGCACATTTTCTGCACTTTATACATGTTAAATGTTTATTTAAGTTTAACGTTGTTTTTTCATTGTTGGTGGAACAATTCACTAGCAATTGAAATAATAATAATTCTGGTTCTCATATATAAACATGTTTTTATATAGAATATAAGTCTTAATTAAGAAGATACATATATTAGATTATTTTGTCCATTATATATACTGTGTATGTTCAAAATGTACCTTTCAATGTAAAACATGTTTAATTCAAATATTAAAAAAAAAAGATTTACAGCTTTAAAATAGACGACATTTCAAGAATAAAATTCAAAGTGTCAACATTTGAAACATGAAACCATTCAATATTCTGACACTGATTGACTTCCGTACTCAAGTTTGAACTAATGTTTCTTATTCTCTCTGTGAATGATCAACACACTGTGGTGTGTTCAGAGGATGATGTTGTGAACTGTGACTCTGCCTCGTCCACCTCTACACTCTTCCAACAGCAGAGGGAGCCAGAAACAAACATGTCATAACTACTGTACTGGTGCTTTAACAATATGTTCCGTTACTATGAATCAGAAACAGAAAACTACAAATAACAAACAATTTAATAATTGGAATGAAATAAAAACAGATAAATTTAAAAAAAAAAGACATTGCCATAAACTGTCATATAAATAAATAATGAATGAGTGATCTTAGTTCCTTTAAAATATGTATTATACATGTAGAATATTAAAAGTAGTTTTTAGGTAGTAGGTTTTTTGTTATTTTTCAATTACTCAAAAATGTATTTTGAAATTCAATTTTATTTTTACAGCATTTTAAATTCAATATAAAATGTTGGTGTAATAGGATATCAAAAGTGTACTGAGGTACTTGATCAACTTCAATTATACCACTATTATAATATTGTACACTATTATACCTACATTTTCATATTGAATTAAAAAAAACTTACAAGTTAAAAAAAATATTGAGTTTATCAAATTATTGTTTTAATTTTTGGAATAAAAATATCAAACTTTGTGAAAAACTTGAAAATTATTTGATTATACATATATATATATATTTATATATATTTATTTAATAAATTCTAACTTCCAAATACACTTGTTTCTTAATTAATTATTGAATAAAAACAAATTTTCTCAATCTAGAAATGATTAAATTAAGTTCTTTAAAGTTTTATCACCTGATAAGTAAAATTCAACATTCGACTTTCCCGCCAGTGAATGTAGAAGCGTTTGTAAAGATGTTGATTCTTCTCACCTCGGACTGGTCTCATCTTTAGACGACGTTTTCCACCAGACTCCGCCAGCACCAGTCGCACATCGTTTTCCCTCCTACGCTGCAAACCGCTTCAGTAAACTTGAGCTTCAACCGTGAAACTATACTGTAATAAAAACTATGATGATTTTTCATTCAAACACAATGTGTTCTTTTAACATCAATTCACCGGAACTTTAATCAAATATTGTATTTGAAGTAGAAAAACATGAAAACGAGGAACTAATCTTGTTCATACAGTATCAGAATATTGATTTCATCAGTTTATTTCCACTGATAATATCACAATGTGGACACAATATGTAATATGTCAACATTTAATCAAATACGTCATTAATATTGTAAGGAAATGACAACTTTACTGTAATCAATCATCTAGATTTAACACACATTTCAAATAATCACTTGATTAACTGATAATCTTTCATATTTAATTCATATTAAATAATCATTGTCTTGCATCCAATCACTGCATCTACTCAGGTTCACAGGCCCAGGTCAGATAAAGACTTTCACACACTGAGAAAGATTAAACAATCCCAGATGAGAACTCACACTGAAAGACACAACAGGCCAGCAAGTCGCTGGGAACAGATTCTCTCTAGAAGACAACAACCTTTGGTGAATTTCCAAGAAGACCACGTGCGGCGGCCATCTTAGAAGACAAGTGTTTACAATGACTGACCAATCCTACATGTACAATTGACTAGAGGCGTTAACCTGAATATTCTACTATAAAAGATCCACCATTTTGTGAGATCTTTGCAAAATGATGCAAAATCCCAACACAAAATCCCCACAACTTGATGTTGTGACCCTTGGCGTGGACTCTGGTGGTTTGAAGGCCTTTTCGATTCCGAGACGAACTCATATATTTATATATATTTATATTTATATATTTATTTATTTACATATATTTATATTTTATATTAGTTTTGGTTGCCTGGACGAATAAACGAAAGTCTCTGGTTCACAAATTTAGATTATATATTTCAATAGTGCTTTCTTAAGCTGATGCTCGTTTTTTGGGGTATTGCATGGTCACTTGTTGTTTGTTGTTGTTTTAAGTATAGACGACATTATCGTGTCCCGGGAAGAAGAAGCATCGTTGAAAAAAGGAAAAAGACGTTGATTGGAATTTAAGTTGAATTGATAGGCAGAGGAGACGGTTACACGACCTGGTAACCCCTGGGATTCAGAGTAGGGGTGGAAGTATAACTGGCTCCCTCTGACGTTTTTCCAGATTCCTAAACTAGTTAGGATACTTGGCTTATGGTTGATTAATGTAGACGTACTTTTTCGGTAAGCCAAGTAGCCATCATAAATTTGGGGATATTTGTGACTTGAGGGGTCTCTCCCGATATCCTTGTCTGAAGGCTCTGCCAGCTGTGGGTGTGTAGGCCAGTTAGATCTCATTGTGTTTCTGTGTTGAGGGGCTCCACAGGTATTTGGCAGTATAGTCAGGGCTAGTTAATTTTTCTGAACAATCACGGTGATGGATAAATTCTCATTGGTGACTACATTAGAGTTAGTTTGACGGGGGTTGAAATATATGGAATAGTTGAGGGGTCTCCTATTCAGGGTGTTTGGAAGCTAATCGAGCGATCGAGGGGCTCTCGCCGATAGTTACTTCAACACTTTAGACACGACAGGCTGGTTAGAGTCTCGTTCCACGTAGCATTGTGTGTCTCTCTGAGCTGTTTTGGTAAAATACTGTCGTCGTCGTATTGTCAGTCTTTTTGTTAAAATTGTCTGTCTCTGTATATTCTGTTATTCTTTGCGTGAGATCTCTTGACTTTCTGTGACTCGGCTGAGAGTCCATGTGTGTGTGTCTTTGGACACTATCTCTTGCTGATAAGAACAACTGCTTCTTGGCAGACGCTGTCTTGTCAAGTTTCCTTGTTGGTGGGAGTGGTTTTACTTAGAGGTTGAACTTTTAAGACTTCGCTCTTTTCCTCACCGACCCTCCCATTGTATTCATGTCTTCTCTTAACGCACATACATTCTTACTTCATCTTGAATTCTATTCACTAGACTGTTTGTTTATGAAAGAAAATAATAATAATTAAAGTTAATGTGTAATTTAATTGTTGACTTATTACGTTTTCTCTTACCTTCATCAATTGTTGTCATTTTTATTTTTATTGATTTCTATTATTTCTTGTATTCAGTGTTATTGTTTTCCATTTTTTCTTTAGTTTCTTCCCTTCATTGTTTCTTTCTTAAGTATTTGGATTGAGTTTGGTATAATTATCTTTTCTCTTCATTAAGTAACATTCTTTGTTGACAATAGTTATTTTACTATTATTCCTGTTTCTTCATTAAGGTATATATGTATATATACAGTTAATTAGTGGTATAATTGGTTTAAAAAGAAAAACAAACCAACTCACATTTCAATTTTCTCCTTCTTCTGCAGTGTTCAATAACAATAACATAATTACCATTGATGGTTGGCTCACTGCTGTATGTATTAATGATCTTGATCATCCTCTCTTCCTATTTCACATTTTCAATTGATCAACTCACAATTGGTCACATTGTGTGTAACTTTTGGTGTTTTGTCGAATACTGCTTATCTAAAACAAGTGTGTCATTGACTGCTTGCACATGTGTACGTTTGTTGATATTTAGTTCCTGTTTTTGTCTCTTCTTCTACTCTCAATTTCTGATCTTGGGTGTTGTGTTTGCTGTGCTGCCCCCTGCTGGTTTTCTCTTTACTTACTTCTTAATTGACTATTGTTCTGACTCAATTGGTGTAATTATTAAATTATTAATTAATGGAATCAATTACATTTATCTAGTTAGATCAGTATTCATGTTTATTTTGTTTGATTATTTTTTCAATTATTACATTTTAATTACATGAGATAGAATTTCATTTTATTATTTTAACAATTAGTCATAAATGTACTATCGTTTTATTAGTAGTAATAAATAAGGGATTCGATTTTTATCTTTTTAATTATTGGATGAATATTAAGTTATATGTTGTATTTGGTCTTTAGACAGTCACTCTTTTTCCTCTTTGTCAATTGTGCTATATTTATATATATAAGCAACTAATTAGGAAGTCAAATAAATAATAATAAATAAATAATAAGTTGTTAATTGACTATTGTTTTGACTTGAATAATTTTAATTAATTAGTATATATTTTGATTAGATCTAATTGCATTTAACTTAATTGGTTATTATTACTTTCGATTTTCAAGTTATTCCATTTGATTTTAATTTAATTGTTTTTATTATTAATATCTTAATTTACTATTTGTTTTATTGATCTCGGATTTTATAATATTTTAATAAGTTAATTAAAGTTTTGGTTCTTAATTTAGATTTAATATTTTCATGTAATTATTTATTTTGGTAATTGCTTCTTTACCTATTATTTTTAGCAATATTATTAATATTATCAATATTATTATTATTTTTTTCTATTCATTTATTGACCTCCTCTTTTCAAGACAAAAGTAACTTTTACTACAGGTGACTACAAGTTAAAGCTCCTGACAGGGAAGAAAAATAAGAATCTTTACTCTGTTTTTAACTTAATGGTAAATCTTATTATGAGTTACTCACATCAATGATTTCTGAGAATTCATAATAAATAAAATAGTTACACAAAGTTCTCTCATTAAGCTCCAGATACAGCTAATTAAGATTCAACTTAAAGACTTGAAAGAGCTTCTCTTAAAGAAAGATGATGATAGTTCTCGGGTCCTATCATAGATGATAGTTGATGATAGTTCTAGGGTCCTATCATAGCTCCCTATTGGCCACTGGCTGGAGTGCATGGGTGTGGCAGGAGAAGAGGACGAGGGGATGGAAACAAACAAAAAATGTTGGTTAACAATGGCGCATCTTTGGCTTTTAGTCCAGGAACTTTGGTTCAGTTCCCTATTGGTGACACCTACGATTGAAGCAATTTTTCTGAGCTGTACAAACAATAACTCAACCTCAACAACTCTCCACCAAGAATGAACTTCTGCTCCAGAGAGGGAGGAGCTGTACTGGTTCAACATGATTGAACATCTGATGATTTCTCTGATCTTGAAAATACTTTTGAGCCTTCATTCCTATGATCCACCTTTGGACCCCCCACACTGCACTAACAACTATGTCTGGGATGATGATGAACCTGATTATGAAGACAAATGGCACAAACTTGACTCTTGTCTGCGGTGACATTTTTGTGGTCCTGATGGTGTGGCTGCTGAACTAACAAACAAACAAGGTGTTCTCTATGCTCTCTCTGACACTTCTGTCCCTCGTGTTGCTCTTGCTGTGGTTGCTGGTGGAGAAGCTAGGGCCCTGAGACACATGACTAAGAAATGCAAAGTTGTTTGCGATTTGACGAAAAAGGAGACAAATCTAACCTGTTAGAGACATGATATCTTCCTGAGTCTATGTAACAGTAAACAGTTAATCCCAGAATAACATCCTCTGATTGCTCCAATCAGAGCTATGATGAAAGCAGCCATAAGACGCTAAACAAAAACTTGTGTGGTCGACAATTTATTGTGAGAACTCACACTGAAAGACACAACAGGCCAGCAAGTCACTGGGAACAGACTCTCTCTAGAAGACAACAACCTTTGGTGAATTTACACGATGATCACGTGCGGCGGCCATCTTAGAATCAAGTGTTTACAGTTACTGACCAATCCTACATGTACAATTGACTAGAGGCATTAAGCTGAATATTCTACTATAAAAGATCCACCATTTTGTGAGATCTTTGCATTCAAAGACGTCTGCGATAGATCTCTCTGCCACTAGCGCCGTGTTCACATAAGTTTGTCTCTGACTTTTGCAAAATTCACTAAACGAGCATTTTTCTTAAACTCATCCATGTGTCTGTCCTTCATTTTCCACCACCACGTAAGAGACTGGGGAGGGGTCGGTTCACTGGAACACAAAATCCCCAGATTATGGTCGACAATTTAGAATATTGGAAAAGCCATAACTTGGATTCAAGTACTACACTATCACTATATATTGCAATTTATTGTATTGTTTTCATTATATGTGCGACGTATCCGCTGATTTGTGAAATATAGATACGTGTGTATGTGTGTGTGTGTGTGTGTGTGTGTGTGTGTGTGTGTGTGTGTGTGTGTGTGTGTGTGTGGGGGTGTGTGTGTGTGTGTGTGTGTGTGTGTGTTAGAATCAAGGTGTGTCGAGGACTTTGTCCTGAATGAACATGTGGTTTCAAGGCAGTTTGATCGGCACATTATCAAACTTCCTCGAAACCACCTGTTCATTCAGGACAAAGTCCTGTGGTTGGAGCAGATCGTGGCAGAGACATGTGACTGAGACTATAAAAGAGTTCACCTGTGAAGGGAGTGTTTCAGTCGCAGAGACATGGAGACTAGAGTTGATCTGTTGTCTTGTTCCATCTGTCTGGATCTACTGAAGGATCCAGTCTCTCTTCCATGTGGACACAACTACTGTAAGATCTGTGTTGAAGGTCACTGGCAGGACAAGAACATCTACGAGTGTCCTCAGTGCAGACGGAGCTTCAGCGAGAGACCTGTCCTCCAGAAGAACACTGTGTTAGCAGAGTTAGTGGAGGAGCTGAAGAAGACTGGAGCAGCTGAGGACCTCTGCTCTGCTGGACCTGAAGATGTGACCTGTGACGCCTGCACTGGAAAGAAGATGAAAGCCCTCAAGTCCTGTCTGGTGTGTCTGGTCTCCTACTGTCAGGAACATCTTCAGCCTCATCGAGAAGCTCCGGCCTTCAGGAGACACAAGCTGGTCCAGCCGTCCAAGCATCTCCAGGAGATGATCTGCTCTGAACACGAGGAGGAGAAGAAGATGTTCTGTCACTCTGATCAGCAGCTCATCTGTTCTCTCTGTGCTATGGACCAACACAAAGATCATGTCATCGTCTCGGCCACAGCAGAGAGGAGGGAGAGAGAGAAAGACCTGGATCAGAGTCAAGGAAGGATCCAGCAGAAGATCCAGAAGAGAGAGAAGGAAGTGAAGCTGCTCCAGCAGGAGAAGAAGAACATCAGAGTCTCTGCTGATGAAGCAGTGAAGGACAGTCAGGAGACCCTCGTCCAGATGATCCAGATTCTCCAGAGAAGAATGTCTGATGTGGAGCAGCAGATCAGATCTCTGCAGAAGACTGAAGACGCTCGAGTCCGAGGACTTGAGGAGCAGCTGGAGCAGGAGATCTCTGAGCTGAAGAAGAAAGAGGCTGAGCTGCAGCAGCTGTCACTCACCGACAGTCACACCATCTTCCTGCAGAACTGGACCTCACTCTCAGAGGTCAATGAAGACACGACCTCACTCTCAGAGGTCAGTGAAGACACGACCTCCTCCACGACCCTTGAGCAAACTCACCGTCGCTTTGAGGAAGTAACAGCAGCCGTGTCAGCCTGCAGAGACCAAGTCAAGGACCTTCTGAGAGACATGTGGACCGACATCTCCATGATGTTCCTTCCAGAGACCAGAGAGCAGTTCCTCACACACTCACAGGACATCACTCTGGATCCAAACACTGCACACTCAAGGTTGATGTTGTCTGAAGGAAACAGGAAAGTGACATATATGGGAGAAGATCAGCCTCGTCCTGATCATCCAGACAGATTCAATGAATATTTTCAGGTCTTGAGTCAAGAGTCTCTGACTGGACGTTGTTACTGGGAGGTGAAGATAACAGAACATGTTGATGTATCAGTTTCATACAAGAACATCAGCAGATCAGGAACAGAAAGTGTATTTGGATTTAATGACAAATCTTGGAGTTTATCGTGTAACAACTATGGTTGTTTATTTATACACAACAAGATCATCACTGAAGGCTCCAGTGTCGGACCCTCCACAGTGGGGGTGTACCTGGATCACTCTGCAGGTCTTCTGTCCTTCTACAGCGTCTCTGAGACCATGACTCTCCTCCACAGAGTCCAGACCAGCTTCACTCAACCTCTTCATGCTGGAGTCATAGTTGAGTCCTCGTGTGAGTTTGTGAAGCTGAAGTAGACGCCAGTGAGATTGTGAGTCTCCAGGAGTGACATCATCACATGAAGCTTCAATGTTTGGATGAACGTCTCTGAGAACGTTTGTCGTTTGTGCCGCAGTGAAGACACAGTGACGTCATGTGACTGGATTAGAACCTCTGTGATTGGATTGTTACTGATGATGACGAGTCTTCTTTAAATCTTCTTTAATAAACACCTTCATGATCCGGTGATGATGGCAGCAGTCGTTACTCAAGTACTCCACAGTACTACAAATATATCCTGGTTACTACAGTATCTCATTGGATGTTATGGTTGCCTCTGTATCGTGATACGTATCATCAGATTCTTGACAATACACACACTTACACAGCCAGTCGTCCACGAGGAGTCAGAAAGAAGAAGAATTGATGTACATTTTGTTTTGAATCAATATTACAGTGTGAAAGGTATTTTATTTTGTGAAACAAAAATTCTCCAAAGAAGTAAAGTGATGAAAATGAGTTCAACACAAACTCTATATCTTGTATCAGAGAAACCAGATCCTTCTGATTCAGTGTTATGTTGAGTTATGCTGTATTTTAAAAATGTACATATAGAAACATTGATTTTTATTCACTGAAATCTCGTCTTAAAACACTTTTATTCTCTTTTAACACAGCATGAGACTCTGAGCTGTTTTTAGTGCATTTGACTTGTTTTATTTTTGTGTGTTTTAACTGCTTTCTTAGTACTTTCATGTCATTGTACAACACTTTGTATCGACTGTTGTTGTTATTAAAGTGTTTCATCAATAAACTTGATTGATCGATTGATTATTTTTTCTTATTGAAATGTTAATCTAAATCAATGAATTGTACTTTTTGAATAATTTATTTTAAATAAATAAATATATAGATTATATATATATATTACACATTGAGTTCAATATTCTAATTCCAATAATTAAAAAACACATTTTCTAAATGCAATATTTTTTATATTGTTTTGGTATAATTGTGCCAACATCTTTATATCTACTTTCTTACACCTCTGTGTCTAAGATCAGAATCAAAACAACTTTAATCGTTGTAAACACAACAGTGGATATTATGTGGTGACAACAGAAAATTACATACTAATAACACACAAATTAATTATTACAAATAACACAAAATTAGTGCAACAGTCCATACTTTCAATTTTGCACATTTTCTGCACTATATACGTAATTAAATGTTTATTTATGTTTAACGTTGTTTTTTCTACTATTGGTGGAACAATTCACTAGCAATTGAAATAATAATTATTCTGGTTCTGATATATAAACATGTTTTTATATAGAATATAAGTCTTTATTAAGAAGATACATATATTAGATTATTTTGTGCATTATATATACTTTGTATATACAAAATGTAACTTTCAATGTACAACATGTTTAATTCAAATATTAAAAAAAAGATTTACAGCTTTAAAATAGACGACATTTCAAGAATAAAATTCAAAGTGTCAACATTTGAAACATGAAACCATTCAATATTCTGACACTGATTGACTTCCGTACTCAAGTTTGAACTAATGTTCCTTATTCTCTCTGTGAATGATCAACACACTGTGGTGTGTTCAGAGGATGATGTTGTGAACTGTGACTCTGCCTCGTCCACCTCTACACTCTTCCAACAGTAGAGGGAGCCAGAAACAAACTTTTCATAACTACTGTACTGGTGCTTTAACAATATGTTCCGTTACTATGAATCAGAAACAGAAAACTACAAATAACATATATAAAAAAATTAAATAATTGGAATGAAATAAAAACAGATTCATTAAAAAAATAAATGAGACATTGCCATAAAATGTCATATGAATAAATAATGAATGAGTGATAATAGTTCCATTAAAATATGTATTATACATATAGAATATTACAAATGTTTTTTTTGTTTTTTTCAATAATTCAAAAATGTATTTTGAAATTCATCATTTTTTTATTTTTACAACATTTTAAATTGAATATAAAATGTTGGTGTAATAGGATATCAAAAGATTACTGAGGTACTTGATCAACTTTGATTATACCACTATTATACTATTGTACGCTATTATACCTACATTTTTATATTGAATTTAAAGAACTTACAAGTTAAAAAAAATATTGAGTGCAATTATTATGAAAATATTGTATTAATTTTCTGGAAAAAAAATATCAAACTTTACGTATACAATTTGAAGATTATTCGATTAAAAAAATTATATATATATATATATATATATATATATATATATATATATATATATATATATTTCTTAAATAAATTCTACCTTCCAAATACACTTTTCTTTTTTATCAATTTTTGAATAAAAACAAATTTTCGAACTCAATCTACAAATGATTAAATTAAGTTATTTAAAGTTTTATCACTTGATAAGTAAAATTCAACATTCGACTTTCACGCCAGTGAATGTAGAAGCGTTTGTAAAGATGTTGATTCTTCTCACCTCGGACTGGTCTCATCTTTAGACGACGTTTTCCACCAGACTCCGCCAGCACCAGTCGCACATCGTTTTCCCTCCTACGCTGCAAACCGCTTCAGTAAACTTGAGCTTCAACCGTGAAACTATACTGTAATAAAAACTATGATGATTTTTCATTCAAACACAATGTGTTCTTTTAACATCAATTCACCGGAACTTTAATCAAATATTTTATTTAAAGTAGAAAAACATGAAAAGGAGGTGAAATAATCTTGTTCATACAGTATCAGAATATTGATTTCATCAGTTTATTTCCACTGATAATATCACAATGTGGACACAATATGTAATATGTCAACATTTAATCAAATACGTCATTAATATTGTAAGGAAATGACAACTTTACTGTAATCAATCATCTAGATTTAACACACATTTCAAATAATCACTTGATTAACTGATAATCTTTCATATTTAATTCATATTAAAAAATCATTGTCTTGCATCCAATCACTGCATCTACTCAGGTTCACAGGCCCAGGTCAGATAAAGACTTTCACACACTGAGAAAGATTAAAAAATCCCAGATGAGAACTCACACTGAAAGACACAACAGGCCAGCAAGTCGCTGGGAACAGATTCTCTCTCGAAGACAACAACCTTTGGTGAATTTCCAAGAAGACCATGTGCGGCGGCCATCTTAGATGACAAGTGTTTACAGTTACTGACCAATCCTACATGTACAATTGACTAGAGGCGTTAACCTGAATATTCTACTATAAAAGATCCACCATTTTGTGAGATCTTTGCAAAATCCCAACACAAAATCCCCACAACTTGATGTTGTGACCCTTGGCGTGGACTCTGGTGGTTTGAAGGCCTTTTCGATTCCGAGACGAACTCTGAGGTGATTGTCCTCCAGGCAACCAGGCGCGCCACTATACCTTACTTCAGGAATCAGGTGAGAAAGATTTTATCTTATTTCTTACATAGATTTTTTAAATTTATATTTTTGGTTAGGAAAGATTACATATATTTATATTTTATATTAGTTTTGGTTGCCTGGACGAATAAACGAAAGTCTCTGGTTCACAAATTTAGATGATATATTTCAATAGTGCTTTCTTAAGCTGATGCTCATTTTTTGGGGTATTGCATGGTCACTTGTTGTTTGTTGTTGTTTTAAGTGTAGACGACATTATCGTGTCCCGGGAAGAAGAAGCATCGTTGAAAAAAGGAAAAAGACGTTGATTGGAATTTAAGTTGAATTGATAGGCAGAGGAGACGGTTACACGACCTGGTAACCCCTGGGATTCAGAGTAGGGGTGGAAGTATAACTGGCTCCCTCTGACGTTTTTCCAGATTCCTAAACTAGTTAATATACTTGGCTTATGGTTGATTAATGTAGACGTACTTTTTCGGTAAGCCAAGTAGCCATCATAAATTTGGGGATATTTGGGACTTGAGGGGTCTCTCCCGATATCCTGGTCTGAAGGCTCTGCCAGCTGTGGGTGTGTAGGCCAGTTAGATCTCATTGTGTTTCTGTGTTGAGGGGCTCCACAGGTATTTGGCAGTATAGTCAGGGCTAGTTAATTTTTCTGAACAATCACGGTGATGGATAAATTCTCATTGGTGACTACATTAGAGTTAGTTTGACGGGGGTTGAAATATATGGAATAGTTGAGGGGTCTCCTATTCAGGGTGTTTGGAAGCTAATCGAGCGATCGAGGGGCTCTCGCCGATAGTTACTTCAACACTTTAGACACGACAGGCTGGTAAAATTAAAATTGTCTGTCTCTGTATATTCTGTTATTCTTTGCGTGAGATCTCTTGACTTTCTGTGACTCGGCTGAGGGTCCATGTGTGTGTGTCTTTGAACACTATCTCTTGCTGATAAGAACAACAGCTTCTTGGCAGACGCTGTCTTGTCAGCTGCTGCAAGTCCGACTGAGCTCTGAAAGAGTTTCCTTGTTGGTGGGAGTGGTTTTACTTAGAGGTTGAACTTTTAAGACTTCGCTCTTTTCCTCACCGACCCTCCCATTGTATTCATGTCTTCTCTTAACGCACATACATTCTTACTTCATCTTGAATTCTATTCCCTAGACTGTTTGTTTATGAAAGAAAATAATAATAGTTAAAGTTAATGTGTAATTTAATTGTTGACTTATTACGTTTTCTCTTACCTTTATCAATTGTTGTCATTTTTATTTTTATTGATTTCTATTATTTCTTGTATTCAGTGTTATTGTTTTCCATTTTTTCTTTAGTTTCTTCCCTTCATTGTTTCTTTCTTAAGTATTTGGATTGAGTTTGGTATAATTATCCTTTCTCTTCATTAAGTAACATTCTTTGTTGACAATAGTTATTTTACTATTATTCCTGTTTCTTCATTAAGGTATATATGTATATATACAGTTAATTAGTGGTATAATTGGTTTAAGAAGAAAAACAAACCAACTCACATTTCAATTTTCTCCTTCTTCTGCAGTGTTCAATAACAATAACACAATTACCATTGATGGTTGGCTCACTGCTGTATGTATTAATGATCTTGACCATCCTCTCTTCCTATTTCACATTTTCAATTGATCAACTCACAATAGGTCACATTGCGTGTAACTTTTGGTGTTTTATCTAAAGCTAATACTGCTTATCTGAAACAAGTGTGTCATTGACTGCTTGCACATGTGTACGTTTGTTGATATTTAGTTCCTGTTTTTGTCTCTTCTTCTACTCTCAATTTCTGATCTTGGGTGTTGTGTCTGCTGTGCTGCCCCCTGCTGGTTTTCTCTTTACTTACTTCTTAATTGACTATTGTTCTGACTCAATTGGTGTAATTATTTAATTATTAATTAATGGAATCAATTACATTTATCTAGTTAGATCAGTATTCATGTTTATTTTGTTTTATTATTTTTTCAATTATTACATTTTCATTACATGAAATATAATTTCATTTTATTATTTTAACAATTTGTCATAAATGTACTATCGTTTTATTATTAGTAATAAATAAGGGATTGGATTTTTATCTTTTTAATTATTGGATGAATATTAAGTTATATGTTGTATTTGGTCTTTAGACAGTCACTCTTTTTCCTCTTTGTCAATTGTGCTATATTTATATATATAAGCAACTAATTAGGAAGTTAAATAAATAATAATAAATAAATAATAAGTTGTTAATTGACTATTGTTTTGACTTGAATAATTTTAATTAATTAGTATATATTTTGATTAGATCTAATTGCATTTAACTTGATTGGTTATTATTACTTTCGATTTTCAAGTCATTCCGTTTGATTTTAATTTAATTGTTTTTATTATTAATATCTTAATTTACTATTTGTTTTATTGATCTCGGATTTTATAATATTTTAATTAGTTAATTAAAGTTTTGGTTCTTAATTTAGATTTCATATTTTCATGTAATTATTTATTTTGGTAATTGCTTCTTTACCTATTTTTTTTTAGCATTATTATTAATATTATCAATATTATTATTAATTGTTTCTATTCATTTATTGACCTCCTCTTTTCAAGACAAAAGTAACTATTGCTACAAGTTGACTACAAGTTAAAGCTCCTGACAGGGAAGAAAAATAAGAATCTTTACTCTGTTTTTAACTTAATGGTAAATCTTATTACTCACATCAATGATTTCCAAGAATTCATAATAAATAAAATAGTTACACAAAGTTCTCTCATTTAGCTCCAGATACAGCTAATTAAGATTCAACTTAAAGACTTGAAAGAGCTTCTCTTAAAGAAAGATGATGATAGTTCTAGGGTCCTATCATAGATGATAGTTGATGATAGTTCTAGGGTCCTATCATAGCTCCCTATTGGCCACTGGCTGGAGTGCATGGGTGTGGCAGGAGAAGAGGACGAGGGGATGGAAACAAACAAAAAATGTTGGTTAACAATGGCGCATCTTTGGCTTTTAGTCCAGGAACTTTGGTCCAGTTCCCTATTGGTGACACCTACGATTGAAGCAATTTTTCTGAGCTGTTCAAACAAGAACTCAACCTCAACAACTCTCCACCAAGAATGAACTTCTGCTCCAGAGAGGGAGGAGCTGTACTGGTTCAACATGATTGAACATCTGATGGTTTCTCTGATCTTGAAAATACTTTTGAGCCTTCATTCCTATGATCCACCTTTGGACCCCCCACACTGCACTAACAACTATGTCTGGGATGATGATGAACTTGATTATGAAGACAAATGGCACAAACGTGACTCTTATCTGCGGTGACATTTTTGTGGTCCTGATGGTGTGGCTGCTGAACTAACAAACAAACAAGGTGTTCTCTATGCTCTCTCTGACACTTCTGTCCCTCGTGTTGCTCTTGCTGTGGTTGCTTGTGGAGAAGCTAGGGCCCTGAGACACATGACTAAGAAATGCAAAGTTGTTTGCGATTTGACGAAAAAGGAGACAAATCTAACCTGTTAGAGACATGATATCTTCCTGAGTCTATCTAACAGTAAACAGTTAATCCCAGAATAACATCCTCTGATTGCTCCAATCAGGGCTATGATGAAAGCAGCCATAAGACGCTAAACAAAAACTTGTGTGGTCGACAATTTATTGTGAGAACTCACACTGAAAGACACAACAGGCCAGCAAGTCACTGGGAACAGACTCTCTCTAGAAGACAACAACCTTTGGTGAATTTACACGACGACCACGTGCGGCGGCCATCTTAGAATCAAGGGTTTACAGTTACTGACCAATCCTTCATGTATACTATATACACTATAAAACATTCACCATTTTGTGAGATCTTTGCATTCGAAGACGCCTGCGATAGATGTCTCTGCTGCTAGAGCACTGTTCACGTAAATTTGTCCCTGACTTTTACAAAATTCACTAAACGAGCATTTTTCTTAAACTCATCTGTCTGTCCGCTGATTTGTTAAATATAGATACACGTGTGTGTGTGAATGTGTATGTGTGTGTGTGTGTGTGTGTGTGTGTGTGTGTGTGTGTATGTGTGTGTGTGTGTGTGAATGTGTATGTGTGTGTGTGTGTGTGTGTGTGTGTGTGTGTGTGTGTGTGTGTGTGTGTGTGTGTGTGTGTGTGTGTGTGTGTGTGTGTGTGTGTGTGTGTGTGTGTGTGTGTGTGTGTTAGAATCAAGGTGTGTCGAGGACTTTGTCCTGAATGAACATGTGGTTTCAAGGCAGTTTGATCGGCACATTATCAAACTTCCTCGAAACCACCTGTTCATTCAGGACAAAGTCCTGTGGTTGGATCAGATCGTGGCAGAGACATGTGACTGAGACTATAAAAGAGTTCACCTGTGAAGGGAGTGTTTCAGTCGCAGAGACATGGAGACTAGAGTTGATCTATTGTCTTGTTGCATCTGTCTGGATCTACTGAAGGATCCAGTCTCTCTTGCATGTGGACACAACTACTGTAAGACCTGTGTTGAAGGTCTCTGGCAGGACAAGAACATCTACAAGTGTCCTCAGTGCAGACGGAGCTTCAGCGAGAGACCTGTCCTCCAGAAGAACACTGTGTTAGCAGAGTTAGTGGAGGAGCTGAAGAAGACTGGAGCAGCTGAGGACCTCTGCTCTGCTGCACCTGAAGATGTGACCTGTGACGCCTGCACTGGGAGGAAGATGAAAGCCCTCAAGTCCTGTCTGGTGTGTCTGGTCTCCTACTGTCAGGAACATCTTCAGCCTCATCGAGAAGCTCCGGCCTTCAGGAGACACAAGCTGGTCCAGCCGTCCAAGCAGCTCCAGGAGATGATCTGCTCTGAACACAAGGAGGAGAAGAAGATGTTCTGTCGTTCTGATCAGCAGCTCATCTGTTCTCTCTGTGCTGTGGACCAACACAAAGATCATGTCATCGTCTCGACCACAGCAGAGAGGAGGGAGAGAGAGAAAGACCTGGATCAGAGTCAAGGAAGGATCCAGCAGAAGATCAGGAAGAGAGAGAAGGAAGTGAAGCTGCTCCAGCAGGAGAAGAAGAACATCAGAGTCTCTGCTGATGAAGCAGTGAAAGACAGTCAGGAGACCCTCGTCCAGATGATCCAGATGATCCAGATCCTCCAGAGAAGAATGTCTGATGTGGAGCAGCAGATCAGATCTCTGCAGGAGATTGAAGCCGCTCGAGTCCGAGGACTTGAGGAGCAGCTGGAGCAGGAGATCTCTGAGCTGAAGAAGAAAGAGGCTGAGCTGCAGCAGCTGTCACTCACCGACAGTGACACCCTCTTCCTGCAGAACTGGACCTCACTCTCAGAGGTCAGTGAAGACACGACCTCACTCTCAGAGGTCAGTGAAGACACGACCTCCTCCACGACCCTTGAGCAAACTCACCGTCGCTTTAAGAAAGTAACAGCAGCCGTGTCAGCCTGCAGAGACCAAGTCCTGGACCTTCTGAGAGACATGTGGCCCGACATCTCCATGTTGTTCCTTCCAGAGACCAGAGAGCAGTTCCTCACATACTCACAGGACATCACTCTGGATCCAAACACTGTAGGATCATGGTTGATGTTGTCTGAAGGAAACAAGAAAGTGACAATCATGAGAAAACATCAGCCTCGTCCTGATCATCCAGACAGATTCTATGATTCTCTTCAGGTCTTGAGTCAAGAGTCTCTGACTGGACGTTGTTACTGGGAGGTGAAGAGAACAGAAGGAGATGTTGTAGTATCAGTTTCATACAAGAACATCAGAAGATCAGGAGATGAAAGTTTATTTGGTAATAATGACAAATCTTGGAGTTTATATAGTAACGACTCTGGTTGTTTATTTATACACAACAACATCAGAACTAAAGTCTCCAGTGTCGGACCCTCCACAGTGGGGGTGTACCTGGATCACTCTGCAGGTCTTCTGTCCTTCTACAGCGTCTCTGAGACCATGACTCTCCTCCACAGAGTCCAGACCAGCTTCACTCAACCTCTTCATGCTGGAGTCTGGGTTCCGTTCTCGTGTGAGTTTGTGAAGCTGAAGTAGACGACAGTGAGATTGTGAGTCTCCAGGAGTGACATCATCACATGAAGCTTCAATGTTTGGATGAACGTCTCTGAGAACGTTTGTCGTTTGTGCCGCAGTGAAGACACAGTGACGTCATGTGACTGGATTAGAACCTCTGTGATTGGATTGTTACTGATGATGACGAGTCTTCTTTAAATCTTCTTTAATAAACACCTTCATGATCCGGTGATGATGGCAGCAGTCGTTACTCAAGTACTCCACAGTACTACAAATATATCCTGGTTACTACAGTATCTCATTGGATGTTATGGTTGCCTCTGTATCGTGATACGTATCATCAGATTCTTGACAATACACACACTTACACAGCCAGTCGTCCACGAGGAGTCAGAAAGAAGAAGAATTGATGTACATTTTGTTTTGATTCAATATTACAGTGTGAAAGGTATTTTATTTTGTGAAAAAAAGATTTTCTCCAAAGAAGTAAAGTGATGAAAATGAGTTCAACACAAACTCTATATCTTGTATCAGAGAAACCAGATCCTTCTGATTCAGTGTTATGTTGAGTTATGCTGTATTTTAAAAATGTACATATAGAAACATTGATTTTTATTCACTCAAATCTCGTCTTAAAACTTTTATTCTCTTTTAAAACCGCATGAGACTCTGAGCTGTTTTTAGTGCTTTTGACTTGTTTTATTTGATATTGTTTTAATTTTGTGTGATTTAACTGCTTTCTTAGTACTTTCATGTCAACACTTTGTTTCGACTGTTGTTGTTTTTGAAGTGCTTTATCAATAAACTTGATTGATTGATTGATTGATTGATTGATTGATTATTTTTTCTTATTGAATTATCTTTTTGAATAATTTATTTTAAATAAATAAATATATAGATTATATATATATATTTTACACATTGAGTTCAATATTCTAATTCCAATAATTAAAAATCTAAATGCAATATTCTTTTGTTTATTCAATATAACATCAACATCTTTATATTTACTTTCTTACACCTCTCTTTCTAAGATCACAATCAAAACAACTTTTATTGTTGTAAACACAACAGTGGATATTATGTGGTGACAACATAAAATTAAATGTTAATAATGAATAAATAAATGAATACAAATAACACAAAATTAGTGCAACAGTCCATACTTTCCATTTTGCACATTTTCTGCACTATATACATAATTACATTTTTATTTATGTTTAACGTTGTTTTTTTACCGTTGGTGGAACAATTCACTAGTAATTGAAATAATAATAATTCTGGTTCTGATATATAAACGTTTTTATATAGAATATAAGTCTTAATTAAGAAGATAAATATATTAGATTATTTTGTCCATTATATATACTTTGTATATACAAAATGTAACTTTCAATGTACAACATATTTAATTCAAATATTTAAAAAAAAGATTTACAGCTTTAAAATAGACGACATTTCAAGAATAAAATTCAAAGTGTCAACATTTGAAACATGAAACCATTCAATATTCTGACACTGATTGACTTCCGTACTCAAGTTTGAACTAATGTTCCTTATTCTCTCTGTGAATGATCAACACACTGTGGTGTGTTCAGAGGATGATGTTGTGAACTGTGACTCTGCCTCGTCCACCTCTACACTCTTCCAACAGTAGAGGGAGCCAGAAACAAACATGTCATAACTACTGTACTGGTGCTTTAACAATATGTTCCGTTACTATGAATCAGAAACAGAAAACTACAAATAACAAATATAAAGAAATAAAATAATTGGAATGAAATAAAAACAGATTCATTAAAAAAACAAAACATATATTGCCATAAAATGTCATATAAATAATTAATGACTAAGTGATATTCGTTCCTTTAAAATATGTATTATACATGTAGAATTCTACAAATGTTTTTTTCAATAATTCAAAAATGTATTTTATTTTTACAGCATTTTAAATTCAATATAAAATGTTGGTGTAATAGGATATCTAAAGAGTACTGAGGTACTTGATCAACTTTGATTGTACCACTATTATAATATTGTACACTATTATACCTACATTTTTATATTTAATTAAAAAAACTTACAAGTTAAAAAAAAAAAAGAGTTTATCAAATTATTTTTGGAATAAAAATATCAAACTTTACGTGTAAAATTTGAAAATTATTCGATTTAAACAAGAAAAAAAAAAAATATATATAATAATAATCTCTATTTATATAGCTCCTTTCTAGACCAGGGTCACAAAGCGCTTTGACAGCCATTCACACATACTGATGGGAGTAGGCTGCACCACATGGCGCCTAATCTGCCATCAGGGTAAAGTGTCTTGCTCAGGGACACAATGACACAAGCTTGTCTGGAGCTGGGATTGAACCTGCAACCTTTTGGACTGCAGGCAACCACTCTACCATCTGAGCTATGACGCCACCAATATATATATATTTCTTAAATAAATTCTACCTTTCAAATACACTTTTTTTATATTAATTATTGAATAAAAACAAATTTTACCATCTCAATCTAGAAATGATTAAATTAAGTTCTTTAAAGTTTTATCACCTGATAAGTAAAATTCAATATTCGACTTTCACGCCAGTGAATGTAGAAGCGTTTGTAAAGATGTTGATTCTTCTCACCTCGGACTGGTCTCATCTTTAGACGACGTTTTCCACCAGACTCCGCCAGCACCAGTCGCACATCGTGTAAATCATAATGGTGTAAATATGGATTCACTTAAATATCCCGATATTTCTTTCACGATACCCAACGACACTGTATCCATGTATACATATTAAAAAAAGACACTCGTTTATTGTTCAATTTTCCTTTTATTTTTGGCATTTTTTAAATGATTCAGAGAGTCAAGTACTGAACAATACTACACATATATCCTTGTTACTACACTATCACAACACCAGAGTCAAGTACTGGACAATACTACACATATATCCTTGTTACTACACTATCACAACACCAGAGTCAAGTACTGGACAATACTACACATATATCTTGTTGTGTATTCTTGTTTTATTGTCACTCACAGGTGAGACTTACTGACGCTGCTCTCCACAACACCCGCCGCTAACATCCGTTTAATCTCCTGGTTTCCGAAGCCGAACTCCTGCAACACCTGGACCGTGTGTTCGCCCATGTTGGGGTCTGGAGCGACGCAGGGCCGGGCCGGGGTCCGCGAGAGAACCGGGGCGGGCCGAGGACTCTCCTCGCCGTCACCGTCCTTGATGAAAGACTGTCGTTGCTGGTTGTGCGGGTGCGAGCCGACCTGCTGGAAGGTCAGGACCGGCGTCACGCAGGCGTCCGTCCCTTCGAAGATCCGGCACCACTCGTCCTGGGTCTTGGAGGCGAAGCGTTCCGTGAAGATCCGTCTCAGTTCTGGCCAATCCGTGGAGCTCATCTGCGGAGGCAGAGGGTGCGAGTCCAATTCCAAGCCTGCGAGGAGGAACGAAGTTCGGGTGCAAGTTTAACTATAATATTAGCTCATGATTGACATGTTTGTTAATTATTTTTGTTCCTTTTCATCTCTTTGTAATTCTTTTGAATTCATGAATAATCCATCGTCAATAATGTCCTCACGCGGTTCACAAGATTACAAGATGAACCTGAGCTGCCGTGAATGATTGAGCTGAAATCAAACGGCTCAGTGAACCAATCAGGAGGCAGCGTTTCTGGCCTCGGGTGGAGAGATTTACATTTAAACCTTTTACAGCACAGCTGGATCGATGTATGGTCCCGGGCGGGGCCACAGGCGGGGCCACATGAGGGGCCACACAAGGGGCCACACGAGGGGCCACAGGCGGGGCCACAGGCGGGGCCAAATGAGGGGCCACATGAGGGACCACATGAGGGACCACATGAGGGGCCACATGAGGGGCCACATGAGGGGCCACATGTGGTCCTTTGACAGTATTTATGAGGCCGTCATGAGATCACAGTTAGACTATAAAACTTGTGTAGAGATGTTTCTGATCTTCTTTTAATAATTTAATTTAATTCAGTTCAATGTAAATATTAAATAGTTTGATTAAAACCATTTATACAGAATTTTAAAAAAGAATAAAAAATGGATGTTTAAAATAAATGTAGTCAGTAAGTACGTACGTATGTAAGTAAGTACATAAGTACGTACGTAGGTATCTTTGTTGATTTTGTTTGACTGAAGTAAAACATTGTCATTTAATTGTTTAAATCTCTGTTAAACTTTTCATCTGCATTTTCCCAGCATTTAATGTTACCTTCAGGGAATTTAAACGCCAAAATATTTGCTTTTTTGTGTATAAATATTTGTAAAAAACAATGTTTTCTTCATTGTAATATTAAAGCAGAATTCTTCAGGCACATAAGTTGGTCTTTTACGTTTGAGAAACATGTTTTAAAATCCGTAAACACTGACCCACGAGGAGCTTGGCGTAGAACTGCGGCTCGATGGCGCCCACGGCCACGTGCTTTCCATCCGAAGTTTGGTAGGTATCGTAGAAAGGAGCGCCGCCGTCCAACATGTTCTCTCCCCGGGGACTCGCCCACATGCCGATGCTCCGGGACATTTAGTCTTGTCTTTTAAACTGAAGATTATTTCTAAATAATCACCATATATTTGTATGTTTTTGACTTGTTTACATTTTATCTAAAGATATAATCAAAATTAAAACACTTAAAGTGACATCACTGCCTGTTGATCTTGACTTGCCAGTGACATGTTTTGTCATACGTCGTTTCTTTTGGATTAGATTATATTAGATGGACTTTATTAATCCCTGCAGCACCTGTGATCCGGATTTATTACATGTTTGTTTTTAAACTGTCTGATTATATGTAATAAAATATTTTAAATAATTCATTAAAAATGCTCTTATCAAAGTTTTGACATTAGATTTAATTAATAATATAAAGCATCAAATAACCACATGTATTTGCCCTCTCACACACACACACACACACACACGTTATGGCAGTCCATCGATAACGATGATGACGTTGCTCCAAATTGAATGAATGGACATTTATTGGGGTGTGTTGCGGCGGTGGATAGCCATGTGGCTGTGCAGGCCGATGCGGGATCCGCAGGTTTTGCCACAGGAGGGACGTGGCACTGGGGGGTGTGGGCCCTGTAGCAGGCTGATGCCTCAGTGCACGTCGCCGTATCCTCCTCTCTGTGGCTTGCTCCTGAAGGTGAGCAGTTCCCTGGTGGCAGGAGGAACTCCAAGTATGGCGATCAGCAGCCAGGGACTCTAGTGCTGTAGGTGAAATGTTGCACTGCTTCAGGAGGGTTTTGAGATGATCCTTGAAGCGCTTTTTTGGACCACCAGCAGATCTCTGGCCATCCAGAAGTTGGCCGTAGAGGATTTGCCTGGGCAGGCGGTGGGCAGGCATACGGATCACATGCCCAACCCAGCGCAGGTGTTTCTTCGCAAGGAGCACGGCGATGGTAGGTGTGTGGGTCCGTTCAAGGATATCAGCATATGGCACCCTGTCTTCCCAGGACACACCCAGGATCCTTTGAAGGCAGCGGATGTGGAAGGCCTCTAGTGTTTTTATGTGCCTCTGGTAGGGTGTCCAGGTTTCCGACCCGTACAGCAGTGTAGAGAGGCAGACCGCCTTGTACACAGCTGCTTTGGTGGAGATGGTGAGGTTCCTGTTGTGGAATACCCTGGAGCTAAGCCTGCCAAAGGCAGCGGAGGCCAGACCGACTCGGACCTCGATGTCATCATCAATGTTGCAGGAGGGGGACAGAATGCTGCCTAGGTAGGTGAAGTGTGGGACGATGGCAAGGGGATGACCATCCAGGGTGAAGGTACGCACATGTGTTTGGTGGGTGAACTCCTGTACAACTATCTGTGTTTTCCTGATGTTGATTTGGAGACCAATGGCGCTGTAGATGGATGCGACCACGTTTAACGCACGCTGTAGGGATTCTGGTGAGTGGGAAAGGAGAGCACAGTCATCTGCATACTGTAGCTCTTAGATGTGTTGGTTGGTGGTTTTGGTGAAGGCTTGAAGGCGCCGAATATTGAAGAGGTTGCCATCCAGTCTGTACTGTATCTGTACCCCATCTGATGGGTCCAGGAGTTTGTGAGAGAGGATGGTGACGGTGGAGAGGAAAATGTTGAAGATGGTAGGGGCTAGGACACACCCTTGCTTGACCCCCACATCCACACTGAAGAAGGGAGACTGCTGGCCACCAACACTCACACAGGCTTGCATTCCATCATGGAACTGCCGCAAGATGTTCCTGAACTTTGGTGGAACCCCCAGCTTCCCCAGCACATCCCACAGCAGTTCCCGGTTTACTGTGTCGAAGGCCTTGGACAGATCAATGAAAGCTAGGTACAGGTCCTTGCAGTGTTCTCTGCATTTTTCCTGTACCTGTCTAGCAACAAAGATCATGTCAGTGGTGCTGCGCTGTTGCCTAAAACCGCACTGGGATTCGGGCAGGATGTTATCAGTAGCATGTGATGCTAGTCGAAGGAGCATCACCCGTGCTAGCACCTTTCCGGCAACCAATAGGAGGGAAATGCCCCTGCTATTACCGCAGTCTGCTTTGTCACCTTTGCGCTTAAAGATTGTGATGATGTTGGTATCCTTCCAATCTTGCGGGATGACTTCAGATGACCAGATGGTACTGATCAGTTGGTGTAGTCTGCGGGTGAGGAGGTATCCGCCATGCTTCAGTATTTCTGAAGGGCCTTGTGTTTTGCCTGAAGTAGGTTGTGGATACCTGGTGCGCTATTATCAAACCAGTCTTGGTGTCGCCGTCTGGTGTACCCTACAGACTCTACTGCCGCCTGGTAGATAGCAGTGCGCAGAGTGCTCCAGGTAGAGTTGATGTCAGGAACGGCTGGTGTTTCAGGGAGATTGGACAGCTGTAAAGCAATCTGTTCCCTGAGCTGGTTGACTGAGTGCGGGGACTTCAGTGCATCGCAATTGAGCTTCTTGCAGGGTGGTGTTTTCCTCAGTGGAGGACAGAGTTCCAGGGTGAGTTTGGTTCTGATCAAGCGGTGGTCAGTCCAACAGTCAGCTCTAAGCATGGCTCTGATGACTCGCACCTCCTTCCTGTCAGCTTGGCGGACGATAATATAATCAAGGAGGTGCCAGTGCTTAGAGCGGGGGTGCTGCCAGGAGGTCTTGAATTTGTTCTTCATTTGGAACATTTGGTGTTGGTGATGACCAGACGATACTCAGAGCAGAGAGTGAGGAGGCGAAGACCATTCTCATTGAGCTTACCAACACCGTGCTGCCCAAGGACATCCTTCCAGAGCACATCGTCAGAGCCCACTCTCGCGTTAAAATCCCCAAGGAGAATGAGCTTGTCAGTAGGGGGTGTTTTACTTATGGCGGAGTGCAGGGAGGCATAGAAGAGTTCCTTGCACTCAGGGTCAGCGTCCAGTGTTGGGGCGTATGCACTGATGAGAGTGGCATGACGGTTGTTGGTGAGTGGAATCCGCCAGGTCATCAGTCTTTCACTGATGCCGGTCGGGGATTCAGGAATTCTCTGAAGCAGGCTTGAGCGCACAGCAAAACCTACACCATGGAGGCGGGAGCCTTCTGGAAGCCCCCTCCAGAAGAAGGTGTAGCCTTCTCCTACCTCTGTTATGGAATCCTCGCCATGGAAGCGGGTTTCGCTAAGAGCTGCGATATCGATGTTGTATCTCTGCAGCTCGTGTGCAACCAGTGCTGTTCTTCTTATAGGGGTATGGGAATGGGGTGGGGTGGGGTTGGGGTATTTGGAGCAGGCCTGCGCAAGAGAATAGATTATAGTGAGGGCAGTGGCGCGCAGTCTCTGCCCTCACTGTCTTGGCTCCCCCCTACATTCTCCAGTGGCGTGCGAAGCACGACGACCTTCAGTGGGAGAGAGTTGCAGAAAACTGCCAGAACACCAGTCTGTTGGTGACTGCCTGATGCGGGTTATCTCCACAGGTTTTTGATCGAAGTGTCCTTCTCCTAGATGGGTTGCCTACCATGGCTATGAGCCCCATCTGCCCATGCTATTTACCCATAGGCTGGGGCAGTGGTTGAGAGGCGCCAGGGCGTGTCCACACACCGGTGGGCCTTCTCGCCTTCTCTCTAGGGCCCACTGCTGCTCCGAGATCTCCTACAGTTTAGCCTGGGACCGCGAGGCACCCAGTTTCCGTGTGTGGCCGCGAGGAGGCACTGTAGGAGTTTTGGTGGTGGAGAGGCTATGTACCGTGAGACAGAGGCTAGCCGGTGGCCGTAGCTGAAAGCAGAAGTGGCATGCAACATGCACTAGCTACGAGCACTACTACCACAGTTCCACTGCAATGACGCTTCACACACACCCTTGGTATACACAACATTGCCATGCACACACACACACACACATACACGCACATACACACACACACACACACAGAGGAAGTCAGATGATGGAGTCACACTCTCATTCCTCACATACCTGAAACAAGCAGCTCTTCATGAAAGAGGCTCGACGATGATGATGATGATCAAGATCAAGGTGATCATGAAGAAGAGGAAAGGCGAGGCGGAAGAGGACGAAGAGGTAGAGGATGAGGAAAAAGAGTAAGAAGAAGAGGAAAAAGAAGAAGAGGACGAAGAAGAATAGGACCAGGAAGAATCAGATGAAGAAGAAGAGGATGAAGAAGAGGACGAAGAAGAAGAGGACAAAGAAGAGGATGAAGAAGAAGAGGACGAAGAAGAATCAGATGAAGAAGAAGAGGACGAAGAAGAGGACGAAGAGGAAGAGAACGAAGAAGAGGATGAAGAAGAAGAGGACTTAGAAGAGGACGAAGAAGAAGAGGACGAAGAAGAAGTGGACGAAGAAGAGGACAAAGAAGAAGAGGAAGAAGAAGAATAGGACGTAGAAGAATCAGATGAAGAAGAAGAGGACCAAGAAGAGGACGAAGAAGAAGAGGACGAAGAAGAGGATGAAGAAGAAGAGGACGAAGAAGAAGAGGACTAAGAAGAGGATGAAGAAGAAGAGGACGAAGGAGAGGATGAAGAAGAAGACGGCGAAGAAGAGGACAAAGAAGAAGAGGAAAAAGAAGAAGAGGACGAAGAAGAGGACGAAAAAGAGGACGAAGAAGAAGATGACGAAGAAGAAGAGAACGATGAAGAGGAAGAGGACGAAGTAGAAGAACAGGATGAATAAGAAGAAGAGGAAGAAAGTGAGGACCAGGAAAAGGAGGAAGAAGAGAAGGATGAGAAGGAGCACGAAGAGGAGGAGGAAGATAAAGAGGAAGAGGAAGAGAGCAAGGACGAGGACGAAGAGGACAAAGATGAGGAGGACAAAGAAGAGGAGGACAAAGAGGATGAAGAAGAAAAGGAAGAGAATGAGGACGAAGACCAGGATAAGGACTAGGAAGAGAAAGAGGACGAGGAGGAAGAGGATGAAGAGGAAGAGGACGAAGAGGAAGAGGAAGAGGAAGAGGACGAAGAGGAAGAGGACGAAGAGGACGAAGAGGACGAAGAGGATAAGGATGAAGACGAGGACGAAGAAGACGAAGATGAAGAAGAGGACGAAGAAGAAGACGACGAAGAAGAGGACGAAGAAGAAAAGGAAGAGAATGAGGCTGAAGACCAGGAAGAGGACTAGGAAGAGAAAGAGGACGAGGAGGATGAGGACAGAGACGAATGAGGGAACGAGATAAGAGGCGACATGAGACGAGTCAAGAAAATATTGGTAATTCATGACCAGAGTCTGTGAGTCAACAGTTGAGAAGCACCTCTGGTGTCGGCCAGGTTTCTCTAGATCATCCAGAGGTTCCTCAGCCGGAAGGAAAAGTCCAGCGGAGAATCTTAGCTGCTGGTTTCATCTCCTCTGCTGAGATCATACGGACCTCTTGTTCAACAGCGTGTGGTCCAGAGAAAGATCCTCAGGTGGGCTTTCAAACCTATCTAGAACCTCACAGGGGGCGCTCTCTGCCACTCTGGATCGTACACGTCTGTAAAAGAACATGTGACTGATCCTGGTCACAGGAACCTTTTTATTAATGTTTCCCTCCGTTAGATTTATGGACGACAACCGTGTTCTTCACACCAAAGGTAATTCTGTGAGTTATTTCCATTTCATACACATCCAAACAAAACAACTTCGGTTGAACTAGTTCCAAATATCAAAAGTTCACCATCTAAAAATGAACTAGTTCTTTTTTCTTTTTTTTTTCTCTATGTTGCTATGAGCTCTTATTTTTGGAAATGACTGCCACAGAAGTTTATAAAATCTGAAAAGAAATGCAAAATTGTAAACATTCTCATCAAGACATCAAGGTGTGTCTTTGTCCTGAATCAACAGGTGGTTTCCAGGAAGTTTGATAATATGTGGATCAACAGGATGGAGCAGATCGTGGCAGAGACATGTGACTGAGACTATAAAAGAGTTCACCTGTGAAGGAGTGTTTCAGTCGCAGAGACATGGAGACTAGAGTTGATCTGTTGTCTTGTTCCATCTGTCTGGATCTACTGAAGGATCCAGTCTCTCTTCCATGTGGACACAACTACTGTAAGACCTGTGTTGAAGGTCACTGGCAGGACAAGAACATCTACCAGTGTCCTCTGTGCAGACGGAGCTTCAGCGAGAGACCTGTCCTCCAGAAGAACACTGTGTTAGCAGAGTTAGTGGAGGAGCTGAAGAAGACTGGAGCAGCTGAGGACCTCTGCGCTGCTGGACCTGAAGATGTGACCTGTGACGCCTGCACTGGGAGGAAGATGAAAGCCCTCAAGTCCTGTCTGGTGTGTCTGGTCTCCTACTGTCAGGAACATCTTCAGCCTCATCGAGAAGCTCCGGCCTTCAGGAGACACAAGCTGGTCCAGCCGTCCAATCATCTCCAGGATATGATCTGCTCTGAACACGAGGAGGAGAAGAAGATGTTCTGTCGTTCTGATCAGCAGCTCATCTGTTCTCTCTGTGCTGTGGACCAACACAAAGATCATGACATCGTCTCGACCACAGCAGAGAGGAGGGAGAGAGAGAAAGACCTGGATCAGAGTCAAGGAAGGATCCAGCAGAAGATCCAGAAGAGAGAGAAGGAAGTGAAGCTGCTCCAGCAGGAGAAGAAGAACATCAGAGTCTCTGCTGATGAAGCAGTGAAGGACAGTCAGGAGACCCTTGTCCAGATGATCCAGATGATCCAGAGAAGAATGTCTGACGTGGAGCAGCAGATCAGATCTCTGCAGGAGACTGAAGACGCTCGAGTCCGAGGACTTGAGGAGCAGCTGGAGCAGGAGATCTCTGAGCTGAAGAAGAAAGAGGCTGAGCTGCAGCAGCTGTCACTCACCGACAGTGACATCATCTTCCTGCAGAACTGGACCTCACTCTCAGAGGTCAGTGAAGACACAACCTCACTCTCAGAGGTCAGTGAAGACACAACCTCACTCTCAGAGGTCAGTGAAGACACGACCTCCTCCACGACCCTTGAGCAAACTCACGGTCGCTTTGAGGAAGTAACAGCAGCCGTGTCAGCCTGCAGAGACCAAGTCCTGGACCTTCTGAGAGACATGTGGATTGACTTCTCAATGATGTTCCTTCCAGAGACCAGAGAGCAGTTCCTCACACACTCACAGGACATCACTCTGGATCCAAACACTGCACAGTCAAGGTTGATGTTGTCTGAAGGAAACAAAAAAGTGACAAACATGTGGAAACATCAGTCTCGTCCTGATCATCCAGGCAGATTCAATGATTATTTTCAGGTCTTGAGTCAAGAGTCTCTGACTGGACGTTGTTACTGGGAGGTGAAGACAACAGAAGTTGTTGCAGTATCAGTTTCATACAAGAACATCAGAAGATCAGGAGATGAAAGTTTATTTGGATGTAATGACAAATCTTGGCGTTTATATAGTACCAACTCTGGTTGTTTATTTACACACAACAGCATCAACACTAAAGTCTCCAGTGTCAGACCCTCCACAGTGGGGGTGTACCTGGATCACTCTGCAGGTCTTCTGTCCTTCTACAGCGTCTCTGAGACCATGACTCTCCTCCAAAGAGTCCAGACCAGCTTCACTCAACCTCTTCATGCTGGAGTCTGGGTTTCATCCTCGTGTGAGTTTGTGAAGCTGAAGTAGACGACAGTGAGATTGTGAGTCTCCAGGAGTGACATCATCACATGAAGCTTCAATGTTTGGATGAACGTCTCTGAGAACGTTTGTCGTTTGTGCCGCAGTGAAGACACAGTGACGTCATGTGACTGGATTAGAACCTCTGTGATTGGATTGTTACTGATGATGACGAGTCTTCTTTAAATCTTCTTTAATAAACACCTTCATGATCCGGTGATGATGGCAGCAGTCGTTACTCAAGTACTCCACAGTACTACAAATATATCCTGGTTACTACAGTATCTCATTGGATGTTATGGTTGCCTCTGTATCGTGATACGTATCATCAGATTCTTGACAATACACACACTTACACAGCCAGTCGTCCACGAGGAGTCAGAAAGAAGAAGAATTGATGTACATTTTGTTTTGATTCAATATTACAGTGTGAAAGGTATTTTATTTTGTGAAAAAAAGATTTTCTCCAAAGAAGTAAAGTGATGAAAATGAGTTCAACACAAACTCTATATCTTGTATCAGAGAAACCAGATCCTTCTGATTCAGTGTTATGTTGAGTTATGCTGTTTTTTAAAAATGTACATATAGAAACATTGATTTTTATTCACTCAAATTTCGTCTTGAAACACACTTTTATTCTCTTTTAAACACTCTGTGTGTTTTAACTGCTTTCTTAGTACTTTCATGTCATTGTACAACACTTTGTATCGACTGTTGTTGTTTTTAAAGTGTTTTATCAATAAACTTGATTGATTGTTTGATTGATTGATTATTTTTTCTTATTGAAATGTTAATCTAAATCAATAAATTGTACTTTTTGAATATATATTTTACACATTGATTTCAATATTCTAATTCCAATAATTCAAAAACACATATTCTATATGCAATATTCTTTCGTTTATTCAATATAACATCGACATCTTTATATTTACTTTCTTACACCTCTCTTTCTAAGATCAGAATCAAAACAACTTTTATTGTTGTAAACACAACAGTGGATATTATGTGGTGACAACATAAAATTACATGTTAATAATGAATACATTAATTAATACAAATAACACAAAATTAGTGCAACAGTCCATACTTTACATTTTGCACATTTTCTGCACTATATACATGATTACATTTTTTATTTATGATTAACGTTGTTTTTTTTTACTGTTGGTGGAACAATTCACTAGCAATTGAAATAATAATAATTCTGGTTCTGATATATAAACATGTTTTTATATAGAATATAAGTCTTAATTAAGAAGATAAATATATTACATTATTTGTCCAACATTTGAAACATGAAACCATTCAATATTCTGACACTGATTGACTTCCGTACTCAAGTTTGAACTAATGTTCCTTATTCTCTCTGTGAATGATCAACACACTGTGGTGTGTTCAGAGGATGATGTTTTGAACTGTGACTCTGCCTCGTCCACCTCTACACTCTTCCAACAGTAGAGGGAGCCAGAAACAAACATGTCATAACTACTGTACTGGTGCTTTAACAATATGTTCCGTTACTATGAATCAGAAACAGAAAACTACAAATAACAAACAATTTAATAATTGGAATGAAATAAAAACAGATTGTTTTAAAAAAAAAGAAGACATTGCCATAAAATGTCATATAAATAAATAATGAATGAGTGATCTTAGTTCCTTTAAAATATGTATTATACATGTAGAATATTAAAAGTAGTTTTTAGGTAGTAGGTTTTTTGTTTTTTTCAATAACTCAAAAATGTATTTTGAAATTCAATTTTATTTTTACAGCATTTTAAATTCAATATAAAATGTTGGTGTAATAGGATATTAAAAGTGTACTGAGGTACTTGATCAACTTCGATTATACCACTATTATAATATTGTACACTATTATACCTACATTTTCATATTGAATTTAAAAAACTAACAAGTTAAAAAAAAATGGAGTTTTTTAAATCAATGTATTCATTTTTGTAATAAAAAGATCAAACTTTACCTGTAAAATTTGAAAATTATTAGATTTAATATATATATATATATATATATATAAAATAAATTCTACCTTCCAAATACACTTTTTTTATATGAATTATTGAATAAAAACAAATTTTCGAACTCAAATTACAAATGATTAAATTAAGTTCTTTAAAGTTGTATCACTTGATAAGTAAAATTCAACATTCGACTTTCCCGCCAGTGAATGTAGAAGCGTTTGTAAAGATGTTGATTCTTCTCACCTCGGACTGGTCTCATCTTTAGACGACGTTTTCCACCAGACTCCGCCAGCACCAGTCGCACATCGTTTTCCCTCCTACGCTGCAAACCGCTTCAGTAAACTTGAGCTTCAACCGTGAAACTATACTGTAATAAAAACTATGATGATTTTTCATTCAAACACAATGTGTTCTTTTAACATCAATTCACCGGAACTTTAATCAAATATTGTATTTGAAGTAGAAAAACATGAAAACGAGGAACTAATCTTGTTCATACAGTATCAGAATATTGATTTCATCAGTTTATTTGCACGTATAATATCACAATGTGGACACAATATGTAATATGTCAACATTTAATCAAACACTTCATTAATATTGTAAGGAAATGACAACTTTACTGTAATCAATCATCTAGATTTAACACACATTTCAAATAATCACTTGATTAACTGATCTTCTTTCATATTTAATTCAAATTAAAAAATCATTGTCTTGCATCCAATCACTGCATCTACTCAGGTTCACAGGCCCAGGTCAGATAAAGACTTTCACACACTGAGAAAGATTAAACAATCCCAGATGAGAACTCACACTGAAAGAAACAACAGGCCAGCAAGTCGCTGGGAACAGATTCTCTCTCAAAGACAACAACCTTTGGTGAATTTCCAAGAAGACCACGTGCGGCAGCCATCTTAGAAGACAAGTGTTTACAGTTACTGACCAATCCTACATGTACAATTGACAAGAGGCGTTAACCTGAATATTCTACTATAAAAGATCCACCATTTTGTGAGATCTTTGCAAAATCCCAACACAAAATCCCCACAACTTGATGCCGTGACCCTTGGCGTGGACTCTGGTGGTTTGAAGGCCTTTTCGATTCCGAACTCTGAGGTGATTGTTCTCCAGGCAACCAGGCGCGCCACTATACCTTACTTCAGGAATCAGGTGAGAAAGATTGTATCTTATTTTTTACATAGATTTTTTAAGTTTATATTTTTGGTTAGGAAAGATTACATATATTTATATTTTATATTAGTTTGGTTGCCTGGACGAATAAACGAAAGTCTCTGGTTCACAAATTTAGATTATATATTTCAATAGTGCTTTCTTAAGCTGATGCTTGTTTTTTGAGGTATTGCATGGTCACTTGTTGTTTGTTGTTGTTTTAAGTATAGACGACATTATCGTGTCCCGGGAAAAAGAAGCATCGTTAAAAAAAGGAAAAAGACGTTGATTGGAATTTAAGTTGAATTGATAGGCAGAGGAGACGGTTACACGACCTGGTAACCCCTGGGATTCAGAGTAGGGGTGGAAGTATAACTGGCTCCCTCTGATGTTTTTCCAGATTCCTAAACTAGTTAGGATACTTGGCTTATGGTTGATTAATGTAGACGTACTTTTTTGGTAAGCCACGTAGCTATCATAAATTTGGGGATATTTGGGACTTGAGGGGTCTCTCCCGATATCCTGGTCTGAAGGCTCTGCCAGCTGTGGGTGTGTAGGCCAGTTAGATCTCATTGTGTTTCTGTGTTGAGGGGCTCCACAGGTATTTGGCAGTATAGTCAGGGCTAGTTAATTTTTCTGAACAATCACGGTGATGGACAAATTCTCATTGGTGACTACATTAGAGTTAGTTTGACGGGGGTTGAAATAGATGGAATAGTTGAGGGGTCTCCTATTCAGGGTGTTTGGAAGCTAATCGAGCGATCGAGGGGCTCTCGCCGATAGTTACTTCAACACTTTAGACACGACAGGCTGGTTAGAGTCTCGTTCCACGTAGCATTGTGTGTCTCTCTGAGCTGTTTTGGTAAAATACTGTTGTCGTCGTATTGTCAGTCTTTTTGTTAAAATTGTCTGTCTCTGTATATTCTGTTATTCTTTGCGTGAGATCTCTTGACTTTCTGTGACTCGGCTGAGAGTCCATGTGTGTGTGTCTTTGGACACTATCTCTTGCTGATAAGAACAACTGCTTCTTGGCAGACGCTGTCTTGTCAAGTTTCCTTGTTGGTGGGAGTGGTTTTACTTAGAGGTTGAACTTTTAAGACTTCGCTCTTTTCCTCACCGACCCTCCCATTGTATTCATGTCTTCTCTTAACGCAAATACATTCTTACTTCATCTTGAATTCTATTCACTAGACTGTTTGTTTATGAAAGAAAATAATAATAATTAAAGTTAATGTGTAATTTAATTGCTGACTTATTACGTTTTCTCTTACCTTTATCAATTGTTGTCATTTCTATTTTTTATTGATTTCTATTATTTCTTGTATTCAGTGTTATTGTTTTCCATTTTTTCTTTAGTTTCTTCCCTTCATTGTTTCTTTCTTAAGTATTTGGATTGAGTTTGGTATAATTATCCTTTCTCTTCATTAAGTAACATTCTTTGTTGACAATAGTAATTTTTCTATTATTCCTGTTTCTTCATTAAGGTATATATGTATATATACAGTTAATTTGTGGTATAATTGGTTTAAGAAGAAAAACAATAACAACTCACATTTCAATTTTCTCCTTCTTCTGCAGTGTTCAATAACAATAACACAATTACCATTGATGGTTGGCTCACTGCTGTATGTATTAATGATCTTGATCATCCTCTCTTCCTATTTCACATTTTCAATTGATCAACTCACAATTGGTCACATTGTGTGTAACTTTTGGTGTTTTGTCTAAAGCTAATACTGCTTATCTGAAACAAGTGTGTTATTGACTGCTTGCACATGTGTACGTTTGTTGATATTTAGTTCCTGTTTTTGTCTCTTCTTCTACTCTCAATTTCTGATCTTGGGTGTTGTGTCTGCTGTGCTGCCCCCTGCTGGTTTTCTCTTTACTTACTTCTTAATTGACTATTGTTCTGACGCAATTGGTGTAATTATTTAATTATTAATTAATGGAATCAATTACATTTATCTAATTAGATCAGTATTATATTTTATTATTTTAACAATTTGTCATAAATGTACTATCGTTTTATTAGTAGTAGTAAATAAGGGATTGGATTTTTATCTTTTTAATTATTGGATGAATATTAAGTTATATGTTGTATTTGGTCTTTAGACAGTCGCTCTTTTTCCTCTTTGTCAATTGTGCTATATTTATATATATAAGCAACTAATTAGGAAGTTAAATAAATAATAATAAATAAATAATAAGTTGTTAATTGACTATTGTTTTGACTTGAATACTTTAAATTAATTAGTATATATTTTGATTAGATCTAATTGCATATAACTTAATTGGTTATTATTACTTTCGATTTTCAAGTTATTCCGTTTCATTTTAATTTAATTGTTTTTATTATTAATATCTTAATTTACTATTTGTTTTATTGATCTCGGATTTTATAATATTTTAATAAGTTAATTAAAGTTTTGGTTCTTAATTTAGATTTAATATTTTCATGTAATTATTTATTTTGGTAATTGCTTCTTTACCTATTATTTTTAGCAATATTATTAATATTATCAATATTATTATTAATTTTTTCTATTCATTTATTGACCTCCTCTTTTCAAGACAAAAGTAACTTTTACTACAGGTGACTACAAGTTAAAGCTCCTGACAGGGAAGAAAAATAAGAATCTTTACTCTGTTTTTAACTTAATGGTAAATCTTATTATGAGTTACTCACATCAATGATTTCTGAGAATTCATAATAAATAAAATAGTTACACAAAGTTCTCTCATTAATCTCCAGATACAGCTAATTAAGATTCAACTTAAAGACTTGAAAGAGCTTCTCTTAAAGAAAGATGATGATAGTTCTAGGGTCCTATCATAGATGATAGTTGATGATAGTTCTAGGGTCCTATCATAGCTCCCTATTGGCCACTGGCTGGAGTGCATGGGTGTGGCAGGAGAAGAGGACGAGGGGATGGAAACAAACAAAGAATTTTGGTCAACAATGGTGCATCTTTGGCTTTTAGTCCAGGAACTTTGGTCCAGTTCCCTATTGGTGACACCTACGATTGAAGCAATTTTTCTGAGCTGTACAAACAAGAACTCAACCTCAACAACTCTCCACCAAGAATGAACTTCTGCTCCAGAGAGGGAGGAGCTGTACTGGTTCAACATGATTGAACATCTGATGGTTTCTCTGATCTTGAAAATACTTTTGAGACTTCATTCCTATGATCCACCTTTGGACCCCCCACACTGCACTAACAACTATGTCTAGGATGATGATAAACGTGATTATGAAGACAAATGGCACGATCTGGTCGCAAACATGAACTTGACTCTTGTCTGCGGTGACATTTTTGTGGTCCTGATGGTGTGGCTGCTGAACTAACAAACAAACAAGGTGTTCTCTAGGCTCTCTCTGACACTTCTGTCCCCCGTGTTGCTCTTGCTGTGGTTGCTGGTGGAGAAGCTAGGGCCCTGAGACACATGACTAAGAAATGCAAAGTTGTTTGCGATTTGACGAAAAAGGAGACAAATCTAACCTGTTAGAGACATGATATCTTCCTGAGTCTATGTAACAGTAAACAGTTAATCCCAGAATAACATCCTCTGATTGCTCCAATCAGGGCTATGATAAAAGCAGCCATAAGACGCTAAACAAAAACTTGTGTGGTCGACAATTTATTGTAAGAATTCACACTGAAAGACACAACAGGCCAGCCAGTCACTGGGAACAGACTCTCTCTAGAAGACAACAACCTTTGGTGAATTTACACGACGACCACGTGCAGCGGCCATCTTAGAATCAAGGGTTTACAGTTACTGACCAATCCTACATGTACAATTGACTAGAGGCGTTAACCTGAATATTCTACTATAAGAGATCCACCATTTTGTGAGATCTTTGCATTCGAAGACGTCTGCGATAGATCTCTCTGCTGCTAGCGCCGTGTTCACGTAAATTAGTCTCTGACTTTTGCAAAATTCACTAAACGAGCATTTTTGGTTTTAGAATCAAGGTGTGTCGAGGACTTTGTCCTGAATGAACATGTGGTTTCAAGGAAGTTTGATCGGCACATTATCAAACTTCCTCGAAACCACCTGTTCATTCAGGACAAAGTCCTGTGGTTGGAGCAGATCGTGGCAGAGACATGTGACTGAGACTATAAAAGAGTTCACCTGTGAAGGGAGTGTTTCAGTCGCAGAGACATGGAGACTAGAGTTGATCTGTTGTCTTGTTCCATCTGTCTGGATCTACTGAAGGATCCAGTCTCTCTTCCATGTGGACACAACTACTGTAAGACCTGTGTTGAAGGTCACTGGCAGGACAAGAACATCTACCAGTGTCCTCAGTGCAGACGGAGCTTCAGCGAGAGACCTGTCCTCCAGAAGAACACTGTGTTAGCAGAGTTAGTGGAGGAGCTGAAGAAGACTGAAGCAGTTGAGGACCTCTGCTCTGCTGGACCTGAAGATGTGACCTGTGACGCCTGCACTGGGAGGAAGATGAAAGCCATCAAGTCCTGTCTGGTGTGTCTGGTCTCCTACTGTCAGGAACATCTTCAGCCTCATCGAGAAGCTCCGGCCTTCAGGAGACACAAGCTGGTCCAGCCGTCCAAGCAGCTCCAGGAGATGATCTGCTCTGAACACGAGGAGGAGAAGAAGATGTTCTGTCGTTCTGATCAGCAGCTCATCTGTTCTCTCTGTGCTATGGACCAACACAAAGATCATGTCATCGTCTCGACCACAGCAGAGAGGAGGGAGAGAGAGAAAGACCTGGATCAGACTCAAGGAAGGATCCAGCAGAAGATCCAGAAGAGAGAGAAGGAAGTGAAGCTGCTCAAGAAGGAGCAGAAGAACATCAGAGTCTCTGCTGATGAAGCAGTGAAGGACAGTCAGGAGACCCTCGTCCAGATGATCCAGATTCTCAAGAGAAGAATGCCTGACGTGGAGCAGCAGATCAGATCTCTGCAGGAGACGGAAGACGCTCGAGTCCGAGGACGTCAGGAGGAGCTGGAGCAGGAGATCTCTGAGCTGAAGAAGAAAGAGGCTGAGCTGCAGCAGCTGTCACTCACCGACAGTGACACCATCTTCCTGCAGAACTGGACCTCACTCTCAGAGGTCAGTGAAGACACGACCTCCTCCACGACCCTTGAGCAAACTCACCGTCGCTTTGAGGAAGTAACAGCAGCCGTGTCAGCCTGCAGAGACCAAGTCCTGGACCTTCTGAGAGACATGTGGACCGACATCTCCATGATGTTCCTTCCAGAGACCAGAGAGCAGTTCCTCACACACTCACAGGACATCACTCTGGATCCAAACACTGCACACTCAAGGTTGATGTTGTCTGAAGGAAACAAGAAAGTGACAATCATGGGAAAACATCAGCCTCGTCCTGATCATCCAGACAGATTCAATGGTTATCTTCAAGTCTTGAGTCAAGAGTCTCTGACTGGACGTTGTTACTGGGAGGTGAAGACAACAGAAGTTGTTGCAGTATCAGTTTCATACAAGAACATCAGCAGATCAGGAAAAGAAAGTTTATTTGGATTAAATGACAAATCTTGGAGTTTATGGTGTCACGACTCTGGTTGTTCATTTACACACAACAACATCGAAACTAAAGTCTCCAGTGTCAGAGCCTCCACAGTGGGGGTGTACCTGGATCACTCTGCAGGTCTTCTGTCCTTCTACAGCGTCTCTGAGACCATGACTCTCCTCCACAGAGTCCAGACCAGCTTCACTCAACCTCTTCATGCTGGAGTCATAGTTGGGTCCTCGTGTGAGTTTGTGAAGCTGAAGTAGACGACAGTGAGATTGTGAGTCTCCAGGAGTGACATCATCACATGAAGCTTCAATGTTTGGATGAACGTCTCTGAGAACGTTTGTCGTTTGTGCCGCAGTGAAGACACAGTGACGTCATGTGACTGGATTAGAACCTCTGTGATTGGATTGTTACTGATGATGACGAGTCTTCTTTAAATCTTCTTTAATAAACACCTTCATGATCCGGTGATGATGGCAGCAGTCGTTACTCAAGTACTCCACAGTACTACAAATATATCCTGGTTACTACAGTATCTCATTGGATGTTATGGTTGCCTCTGTATCGTGATACGTATCATCAGATTCTTGACAATACACACACTTACACAGCCAGTCGTCCACGAGGAGTCAGAAAGAAGAAGAATTGATGTACATTTTGTTTTGATTCAATATTACAGTGTGAAAGGTATTTTATTTTGTGAAAAAAAGATTTTCTCCAAAGAAGTAAAGTGATGAAAATGAGTTCAACACAAACTCTATATCTTGTATCAGAGAAACCAGATCCTTCTGATTCAGTGTTATGTTGAGTTATGCTGTATTTTAAAAATGTACATATAGAAACATTGATTTTTATTCACTCAAATCTTGTCTTAAAACTTTTATTCTCTTTTAAAACCGCATGAGACTCTGAGCTGTTTTTAGTGCTTTTGACTTGTTTTATTTGATATTGTTTTAATTTTGTGTTTTAACTGCTTTCTTAGTACTTTCATGTCATTGTACAACACTTTGTTTCGACTGTTGTTGTTTTTGAAGTGCTTTATCAATAAACTTGATTGATTGATTGATTGATTGATTATTTTTTCTTATTGAAATGTTAATCTAAATCAATGAATTATCTTTTTGAATAATTTAATTTAAATAAATAAATATATAGATTATATATACATTTTACACATTGAGTTCAATATTCTAATTCTAATAATTAAAAAACACATTTTCTAAATGCAATATTCTTTTGTGTATTCAATATAACATCAACATCTTTTTATTTACTTTCTTACACCTCTCTTTCTAAGATCAGAATCATTGTGATCATGTTAATAATGAATAAATTAATTATTACAAATAACACAAAATTAGTGCAACAGTACATACTTTCAATTTTGCACATTTTCTGCACTTTATACATGTTAAATGTTTATTTAAGTTTAACGTTGTTTTTTCATTGTTGGTGGAACAATTCACTAGCAATTGAAATAATAATAATTCTGGTTCTCATATATAAACATGTTTTTATATAGAATATAAGTCTTAATTAAGAAGATAAATATATTAGATTATTTTGTCCATTATATATACTGTGTATGTACAAAATGTACCTTTCAATGTAAAACATGTTTAATTCAAATATTAAAAAAAAAAGATTTACAGCTTTAAAATAGACGACATTTCAAGAATAAAATTCAAAGTGTCAACATTTGAAACATGAAACCATTCAATATTCTGACACTGATTGACTTCCGTACTCAAGTTTGAACTAATGTTCCTTATTCTCTCTGTGAATGATCAACACACTGTGGTGTGTTCAGAGGATGATGTTGTGAACTGTGACTCTGCCTCGTCCACCTCTACACTCTTCCAACAGTAGAGGGAGCCAGAAACAAACATGTCATAACTACTGTACTGGTGCTTTAACAATATGTTCCGTTACTATGAATCAGAAACAGAAAACTACAAATAACAAACAATTTAATAATTGGAATGAAATAAAAACAGATAAATTTAAAAAAAAAAGACATTGCCATAAACTGTCATATAAATAAATAATGAATGAGTGATCTTAGTTCCTTTAAAATATGTATTATACATGTAGAATATTAAAAGTAGTTTTTAGGTAGTAGGTTTTTTGTTATTTTTCAATTACTCAAAAATGTATTTTGAAATTCAATTTTATTTTTACAGCATTTTAAATTCAATATAAAATGTTGGTGTAATAGGATATCAAAAGTGTACTGAGGTACTTGATCAACTTCAATTATACCACTATTATAATATTGTACACTATTATACCTACATTTTCATATTGAATTAAAAAAACTTACAAGTTAAAAAAAATATTGAGTTTATCAAATTATTGTTTTAATTTTTGGAATAAAAATATCAAACTTTGTGAAAAACTTGAAAATTATTTGATTATACATATATATATATTTATATATATTTATTTAATAAATTCTAACTTCCAAATACACTTGTTTCTTAATTAATTATTGAATAAAAACAAATTTTCTCAATCTAGAAATGATTAAATTAAGTTCTTTAAAGTTTTATCACCTGATAAGTAAAATTCAACATTCGACTTTCCCGCCAGCGAATGTAGAAGCGTTTGTAAAGATGTTGATTCTTCTCACCTCGGACTGGTCTCATCTTTAGACGACGTTTTCCACCAGACTCCGCCAGCACCAGTCGCACATCGTTTTCCCTCCTACGCTGCAAACCGCTTCAGTAAACTTGAGCTTCAACCGTGAAACTATACTGTAATAAAAACTATGATGATTTTTCATTCAAACACAATGTGTTCTTTTAACATCAATTCACCGGAACTTTAATCAAATATTGTATTTGAAGTAGAAAAACATGAAAACGAGGAACTAATCTTGTTCATACAGTATCAGAATATTGATTTCATCAGTTTATTTCCACTGATAATATCACAATGTGGACACAATATGTAATATGTCAACATTTAATCAAATACGTCATTAATATTGTAAGGAAATGACAACTTTACTGTAATCAATCATCTAGATTTAACACACATTTCAAATAATCACTTGATTAACTGATAATCTTTCATATTTAATTCATATTAAATAATCATTGTCTTGCATCCAATCACTGCATCTACTCAGGTTCACAGGCCCAGGTCAGATAAAGACTTTCACACACTGAGAAAGATTAAACAATCCCAGATGAGAACTCACACTGAAAGACACAACAGGCCAGCAAGTCACTGGGAACAGACTCTCTCTAGAAGACAACAACCTTTGGTGAATTTCCAAGAAGACCACGTGCGGCGGCCATCTTAGAAGACAAGTGTTTACAGTTACTGACCAATCCTACATGTACAATTGACTAGAGGCGTTAACCTGAATATTCTACTATAAAAGATCCACCATTTTGTGAGATCTTTGCAAAATGATGCAAAATCCCAACACAAAATCCCCACAACTTGATGTTGTGACCCTTGGCGTGGACTCTGGTGGTTTGAAGGCCTTCTCGATTCCGAGACGAACTCTGAGGTGATTGTTCTCCAGGCAACCAGGCGCGCCACTATACCTTACTTCAGGAATCAGGTGAGAAAGATTTTATCTTATTTCTTACATAGATTTTTTAAATTTATATTTTTGGTTAGGAAAGATTACATATATTTATATTTTATATTAGTTTTGGTTGCCTGGACGAATAAACGAAAGTCTCTGGTTCACAAATTTTAGATTATATTTTTCAATAGTGCTTTCTTAAGCTGATGCTCGTTTTTTGGGGTATTGCATGGTCACTTGTTGTTTGTTGTTGTTTTAAGTGTAGACGACATTATCGTGTCCCGGGAAAAAGAAGCATCGTTGAAAAAAGGAAAAAGACGTTGATTGGAATTTAAGTTGAATTGATAGGCAGAGGAGACGGTTACACGACCTGGTAACCCCTGGGATTCAGAGTAGGGGTGGAAGTATAACTGGCTCCCTCTGACGTTTTTCCAGATTCCTAAACTAGTTAGGATACTTGGCTTATGGTTGATTAATGTAGACGTACTTTTTCGGTAAGCCAAGTAGCTATCATAAATTTGGGGATATTTGTGACTTGAGGGGTCTCTCCCGATATCCTGGTCTGAAGGCTCTGCCAGCTGTGGGTGTGTAGGCCAGTTAGATCTCATTGTGTTTCTGTGTTGAGGGGCTCCACAGGTATTTGGCAGTATAGTCAGGGCTAGTTAATTTTTCTGAACACTATCTCTTGCTGATAAGAACAACTGCTTCTTGGCAGACGCTGTCTTGTCAGCTGCTGCAAGTCCGACTGAGCTCCGAAAGAGAGTTTCCTTGTTGGTGGGAGTGGTTTTACTTAGAGGTTGAACTTTTAAGACTTCGCTCTTTTCCTCACCGACCCTCCCATTGTATTCATGTCTTCTCTTAACGCACATACATTCTTACTTCATCTTGAATTCTATTCACTAGACTGTTTGTTTATGAAAGAAAATAATAATAGTTAAAGTTAATGTGTAATTTAATTGTTGACTTATTACGTTTTCTCTTACCTTTATCAATTGTTGTCATTTCTATTTTTATTGATTTCTATTATTTCTTGTATTCAGTGTTATTGTTTTCCATTTTTTCTTTAGTTTCTTCCCTTCATTGTTTCTTTCTTAAGTATTTGGATTGAGTTTGGTATAATTATCTTTTCTCTTCATTAAGTTACATTCTTTGTTGACAATAGTTATTTTACTATTATTCCTGTTTCTTCATTAAGGTATATATGTATATATACAGTTAATTAGTGGTATAATTGGTTTAAGAAGAAAAACAAAAACAACTCACATTTCAATTTTCTCCTTCTTCTGCAGTGTTCAATAACAATAACACAATTACCATTGATGGTTGGCTCACTGCTGTATGTATTAATGATCTTGATCATCCTCTCTTCCTATTTCACATTTTCAATTGATCAACTCACAATTGGTCACATTGCGTGTAACTTTTGGTGTTTTATCTAATACTGCTTATCTGAAACAAGTGTGTCATTGACTGCTTGCACATGTGTACGTTTGTTGATATTTAGTTCCTGTTTTTGTCTCTTCTTCTACTCTCAATTTCTGATCTTGGGTGTTGTGTTTGCTGTGCTGCCCCCTGCTGGTTTTCTCTTTACTTACTTCTTAATTTACTATTGTTCTGACTCAATTGGTGTAATTATTTAATTATTAATTAATGGAATCAATTACATTTATCTAGTTAGATCAGTATTCATGTTTATTTTGTTTTATTATTTTTTCAATTGTTACATTTTAATTACATGAGATGGAATTTCATTTAATTATTTTAACAATTTGTCATAAATGTACTATCGTTTTATTAGTAGTAATAAATAAGGGATTGGATTTTTATCTTTTTAATTATTGGATGAATATTAAGTTATATGTTGTATTTGGTCTTTAGACAGTCACTCCTTTTCCTCTTTGTCAATTGTGCTATATTTATATATATAAGCAACTAATTAGGAAGTTAAATAAATAATAATAAATAAATAATAAGTTGTTAATTGACTATTGTTTTGACTTGAATCATTTTAATTAATTAGTATATATTTTGATTAGATCTAATTGCATTTAACTTAATTGGTTATTATTACTTTCGATTTTCAAGTTATTCCGTTTGATTTTAATTTAATTGTTTTTATTATTAATATCTTAATTTACTATTTGTTTTATTGATCTCGGATTTTATAATATTTCAATTAGTTAATTAAAGTTTTGGTTCTTAATATAGATTTTTAGATTCTTCCTCTTTCATATTTTCACTTAATTATTTTTAATTTTGGTAATTGCTTCTTTACCTATTATTTTTAGCAATATTATTAATATTATCAATATTATTTAAATTTTTTTCTATTCATTTATTGACCTCCTCTTTTTAAGAGAAAAGTAACTATTGCTACAGGTGACTACAAGTTAAAGCTCCTGACAGGGAAGAAAAATGACAATCTTTACTCTGTTTTTAACTTAATGGTAAATCTTATTATGAGTTACTCACATCAATGATTTCTGAGAATTCATAATAAATAGAATAGTTACACAAAGTTCTCTCATTAAGCTCCAGATACAGCTAATTAAGATTCAACTTACAGACTTGAAAGAGCTTCTCTTAAAGAAAGATGATGATAGTTCTAGGGTCCTATCATAGATGATAGTTGATGATAGTTCTAGGGTCCTATCATAGATGATAGTTGATGATAGTTCTAGGGTCCTATCATAGCTCCCTATTGGCCACTGGCTGGAGTGCATGGGTGTGGCAGGAGAAGAGGACGAGGGGATGGAAACAAACAAAGAATTTTGGTCAACAATGGCGCATTTTTGGCTTTTAGTCCAGGAACTTTGGTCCAGTTCCCTATTGGTGACACCTACGATTGAAGCAATTTTTCTGAGCTGTACAAACAAGAACTCAACCTCAACAACTCTCCACCAAGAATGAACTTCTGCTCCAGAGAGGGAGGAGCTGTACTGGTTCAACATGATTGAACATCTGATGGTTTCTCTGATCTTGAAAATACTTTTGAGACTTCATTCCTATGATCCACCTTTGGACCCCCCACACTGCACTAACAACTATTTCTGGGATGATGATGAACCTGATTATGAAGACAAATGGCACAAACTTGACTCTTGTCTGCGGTGACATTTTTGTGGTCCTGATGGTGTGGCTGCTGAACTAACAAACAAACAAGGTGTTCTCTATGCTCTCTCTGACACTTCTGTCCCTCGTGTTGCTCTTGCTGTGTTTGCTGGTGGAGAAGCTAGGGCCCTGAGACACATGACTAAGAAATGCAAAGTTGTTTGCGATTTGACGAAAAAGGAGACAAATCTAACCTGTTAGAGACATGATATCTTCCTGAGTCTATGTAACAGTAAACAGTTAATCCCAGAATAACATCCTCTGATTGCTCCACTCAGAGCTATGATGAAAGCAGCCATAAGACGCTAAACAAAAACTTGTGTGGTCGACAATTTATTGTGAGAACTCACACTGAAAGACACAACAGGCCAGCAAGTCACTGGGAACAGACTCTCTCTAGAAGACAACAACCTTTGGTGAATTTACACGACGATCATGTGCAGCGGCCATCTTAGAATCAAGGGTTTACAGTTACTGACCAATCCTACATGTACAATTGACTAGAGGCGTTAACCTGAATATTCTACTATAAAAGATCCACCATTTTGTGAGATCTTTGCGTTCGAAGACGTCTGCGATAGATCTCTCTGCCGCTAGCGCCGTGTTCAGGTAAATTTGTCTCTGACTTTTGCAAAATTCACTAAACGAGCATTTTTCTTAAACTCATCTGTCTGTCCGCTGATTTGTTAAATATAGATACACGTGTGTGTGTGAATGTGTATGTGTGTGTGTGTGTGTGTGTGTGTGTGTGTGTGTGTGTGTGTGTGTGTGTGTGTGTGTGTGTGTGTGTGTGTGTGTGTGTGTGTGTGTGGGGGTGTGTGTGTGTGTGTGTGTGTGTGTGTGTGTGTGTGTGTGTGTGTGTGTGTGTGTGTGTGTGCGTGTGTGTGTGTGTGTGTGAGTGTGTGTGTGTGTGTGTGTGTGTTAGAATCAAGGTGTGTCGAGGACTTTGTCCTGAATGAACATGTGGTTTCAAGGCAGTTTGATCGGCACATTATCAAACTTCCTCGAAACCACCTGTTCATTCAGGACAAAGTCCTGTGGTTGGAGCAGATCGTGGCAGAGACATGTGACTGAGACTATAAAAGAGTTCACCTGTGAAGGGAGTGTTTCAGTCGCAGAGACATGGAGACTAGAGTTGATTTGTTGTCTTGTTGCATCTGTCTGGATCTACTGAAGGATCCAGTCTCTCTTGCATGTGGACACAACTACTGTAAGACCTGTGTTGAAGGTCTCTGGCAGGACAAGAACATCTACAAGTGTCCTCAGTGCAGACGGAGCTTCAGCGAGAGACCTGTCCTCCAGAAGAACACTGTGTTAGCAGAGTTAGTGGAGGAGCTGAAGAAGACTGGAGCAGCTGAGGACCTCTGCTCTGCTGGACCTGAAGATGTGACCTGTGACGCCTGCACTGGGAGGAAGATGAAAGCCCTCAAGTCCTGTCTGGTGTGTCTGGTCTCCTACTGTCAGGAACATCTTCAGCCTCATCGAGAAGCTCCGGCCTTCAGGAGACACAAGCTGGTCCAGCCGTCCAAGCAGCTCCAGGAGATGATCTGCTCTGAACACAAGGAGGAGAAGAAGATGTTCTGTCGTTCTGATCAGCAGCTCATCTGTTCTCTCTGTGCTGTGGACCAACACAAAGATCATGTCATCGTCTCGACCACAGCAGAGAGGAGGGAGAGAGAGAAAGACCTGGATCAGAGTCAAGGAAGGATCCAGCAGAAGATCCAGAAGAGAGAGAAGGAAGTGAAGCTGCTCCAGCAGGAGAAGAAGAACATCAGAGTCTCTGCTGATGAAGCAGTGAAAGACAGTCAGGAGACCCTCGTCCAGATGATCCAGATGATCCAGATCCTCCAGAGAAGAATGTCTGATGTGGAGCAGCAGATCAGTTCTCTGCAGGAAACTGAAGCCGCTCGAGTCCGAGGACTTGAGGAGCAGCTGGAGCAGGAGATCTCTGAGCTGAAGAAGAAAGAGGCTGAGCTGCAGCAGCTGTCACTCACCGACAGTGACATCATCTTCCTGCAGAACTGGACCTCACTCTCAGAGGTCAGTGAAGACACAACCTCACTCTCAGAGGTCAGTGAAGACACAACCTCCTCCACGACCCTTGAGCAAACTCACCGTCGCTTCGAGGAAGTTAGAGCAGCCGTGTCAGCCTGCAGAGACCAAGTCCTGGACCTTCTGAGAGACATGTGGCCCGACATCTCCATGATGTTCCTTCCAGAGACCAGAGAGCAGTTCCTCACACACTCACAGGACATCACTCTGGATCCAAACACTGTAGGATCATGGTTGATGTTGTCTGAAGGAAACAAGAAAGTGACAATCATGGAAGAACATCAGCCTTGTCCTCGTCATCCAGACAGATTCTATGATTCTCTTCAGGTCTTGAGTCAAGAGTCTCTGACTGGACGTTGTTACTGGGAGGTGAAGAGAACAGAAGGAGATGTTGTAGTAGCAGTTTCATACAAGAACATCAGCAGATCAGGAGATGAAAGTTTATTTGGTAATAATGACAAATCTTGGGGTTTATATAGTAACGACTCTGGTTGTTTATTTATACACAACAACATCAGAACTAAAGTCTCCAGTGTCGGACCCTCCACAGTGGGGGTGTACCTGGATCACTCTGCAGGTCTTCTGTCCTTCTACAGCGTCTCTGAGACCATGACTCTCCTCCACAGAGTCCAGACCAGCTTCACTCAACCTCTTCATGCTGGAGTCTGGGTTCCGTTCTCGTGTGAGTTTGTGAAGCTGAAGTAGACGACAGTGAGATTGTGAGTCTCCAGGAGTGACATCATCACATGAAGCTTCAATGTTTGGATGAACGTCTCTGAGAACGTTTGTCGTTTGTGCCGCAGTGAAGACACAGTGACGTCATGTGACTGGATTAGAACCTCTGTGATTGGATTGTTACTGATGATGACGAGTCTTCTTTAAATCTTCTTTAATAAACACCTTCATGATCCGGTGATGATGGCAGCAGTCGTTACTCAAGTACTCCACAGTACTACAAATATATCCTGGTTACTACAGTATCTCATTGGATGTTATGGTTGCCTCTGTATCGTGATACGTATCATCAGATTCTTGACAATACACACACTTACACAGCCAGTCGTCCACGAGGAGTCAGAAAGAAGAAGAATTGATGTACATTTTGTTTTGATTCAATATTACAGTGTGAAAGGTATTTTATTTTGTGAAAAAAAGATTTTCTCCAAAGAAGTAAAGTGATGAAAATGAGTTCAACACAAACTCTATATCTTGTATCAGAGAAACCAGATCCTTCTGATTCAGTGTTATGTTGAGTTATGCTGTTTTTTAAAAATGTACACATAGAAACATTGATTTTTATTCACTCAAATCTCATCTTAAAACACACTTTTATTCTCTTTTAACACAGCATGAGACTCTGAGCTGTTTTTAGTGCTTTTGACTTGTTTTATTGGATATTGTTTTATTTCTGTGTGTTTTAACTGCTTTCTTAGTACTTTCATGTCATTGTACAACACTTTGTATCGACTGCTGTTGTTTTTAAAGTGTTTTATCAATAAACTCGATTGATTGATCGATTGATTGAGTGATTATTTTTTCTAATTGAAATGTTAATCTAAATCAATGAATTATCTTTTTGAATAATTTATTTTAAATAAATAAATATATAGATTATATATATATATTTTACACATTGAGTTCAATATTCTAAGTCCAATAATTAAAAATCTAAATGCAATATTCTTTTGTTTATTCAATATAACATCAACATCTTTATATTTACTTTCTTACACCTCTCTTTCTAAGATCACAATCAAAACAACTTTTATTGTTGTAAACACAACAGTGGATATTATGTGGTGACAACATAAAATTAAATGTTAATAATGAATAAATAAATGAATACAAATAACACAAAATTAGTGTCCAGTCCATACTTTACATTTTGCACATTTTCTGCACTATATACATAATTACATTTTTATTTATGTTTAACGTTGTTTTTTTACTGTTGGTGGAACAATTCACTAGTAATTGAAATAATAATAATTCTGGTTCTGATATATAAACGTTTTTATATAGAATATAAGTCTTAATTAAGAAGATAAATATATTGGATTATTTTGTACATTATATATACTTTCTATATACAAAATGTAACTTTCAATGTACAACATATTTAATTCAAATATTTAAAAAAAAGATTTACAGCTTTAAAATAGACGACATTTCAAGAATAAAATTCAAAGTGTCAACATTTGAAACATGAAACCATTCAATATTCTGACACTGATTGACTTCCGTACTCAAGTTTGAACTAATGTTCCTTATTCTCTCTGTGAATGATCAACACACTGTGGTGTGTTCAGAGGATGATGTTGTGAACTGTGACTCTGCCTCGTCCACCTCTACACTCTTCCAACAGTAGAGGGAGCCAGAAACAAACATGTCATAACTACTGTACTGGTGCTTTAACAATATGTTCCGTTACTATGAATCAGAAACAGAAAACTACAAATAACAAATATAAAGAAATAAAATAATTGGAATGAAATAAAAACAGATTCATTAAAAAAACAAAACATATATTGCCATAAAATGTCATATAAATAATTAATGACTAAGTGATATTCGTTCCTTTAAAATATGTATTATACATGTAGAATTCTACAAATGTTTTTTTCAATAATTCAAAAATGTATTTTATTTTTACAGCATTTTAAATTCAATATAAAATGTTGGTGTAATAGGATATCTAAAGAGTACTGAGGTACTTGATCAACTTCGATTGTACCACTATTATAATATTGTACACTATTATACCTACATTTTTATATTTAATTAAAAAAACTTACAAGTTAAAAAAAAAAAAGAGTTTATCAAATTATTTTTGGAATAAAAATATCAAACTTTACGTGTAAAATTTGAAAATTATTCGATTTAAACAAGAAAAAAAATATATATATAATAATAATCTCTATTTATATAGCTCCTTTCTAGACCAGGGTCACAAAGCGCTTTGACAGCCATTCACACATACTGATGGGAGTAGGCTGCACCACATGGCGCCGAATCTGCCATCAGGGTAAAGTGTCTTGCTCAGGGACACAATGACACAAGCTTGTCTGGAGCTGGGATTGAACCTGCAACCTTTTGGACTGCAGGCAACCACTCTACCATCTGAGCTATGACGCCACCAATATATATATATTTCTTAAATAAATTCTACCTTCCAAATACATTTTTTTTATATTAATTATTGAATAAAAACAAATTTTACCATCTCAATCTAGAAATGATTAAATTTAGTTATTTAAAGCTTTATCACTTGATAAGTAAAATTCAACATTCGACTTTCCCGCCAGTGAATGTAGAAGCATTTGTAAAGATGTTGATTCTTCTCACCTCAGACTGGTCTCATCTTTAGACGACGTTTTCCACCAGACTCCGCCAGCACCAGTCGCACATCGTGTAAATCATAAGGGTGTAAATATGGATTCACTTAAATATCCTGATATTTCTTTCACGATACCCAACGACACTGTATCCATGTATGCATATTAAAAAAAGACACTCGTTTATTGTTAAATTTTCATTTTATTTTTGGCATTTTTTAAATGATAGTTATTTTACCCTTTATTATGGTGAGTATAAAATCAAATAATTCTTGTGAACATTCAAATTATCAGAACGTTTTTCATTTAACTGTCACTAGATGGCAGCAGTCATTACGTCGTCCGTAGCTAAAGAAACAATGAGGTCCCGGTGACTGAGGACGAGAGGATACAGTGACTCCAGCAGCTTTTAAAGATGATGTTTGGACATATTTTGGTTTGAAAACAAATGAAAGCAGTTACGACTTCGTCAAGAGTCATGTGGTCTGTAAATACTACAACACCAGAGTCAAGTACTGGACAATACTACACATATATACTTGTTACTACACTATCACAACACCAGAGTCAAGTACTGGACAATACTACACATATATCCTTGTTACTACACTATCACAACACCAGAGTCAAGTACTGGACAATACTACACATATATACTTGTTACTACACTATCACAACACCAGAGTCAAGTACTGGACAATACTACACATATATACTTGTTACTACACTATCACAACACCAGAGTCAAGTACTGGACAATACTACACATATATCTTGTTGTGTATTCTTGTTTTATTGTCACTCACAGGTGAGACTTACTGACGCTGCTCTCCACAACACCCGCCGCTAACATCCGTTTAATCTCCTGGTTTCCGAAGCCGAACTCCTGCAACACCTGGACCGTGTGTTCGCCCATGTTGGGGTCGGGAGCGACGCAGGGCCGGGCCGGGGTCCGCGAGAGAACCGGGGCGGGCCGAGGACTCTCCTCGCCGTCGCCGTCCTTGATGAAAGACTGTCGTTGCTGGTTGTGCGGGTGCGAGCCGACCTGCTGGAAGGTCAGGACCGGCGTCACGCAGGCGTCCGTCCCTTCGAAGATCCGGCACCACTCGTCCTGGGTCTTGGAGGCGAAGCGTTCCGTGAAGATCCGTCTCAGTTCTGGCCAATCCGTGGAGCTCATCTGCGGAGGCAGAGGGTGCGAGTCCAATTCCAAGCCTGCGAGGAGGAACGAAGTTCGGGTGCAAGTTTAACTATAATATTAGCTCATGATTGACATGTTTGTTAATTATTTTTGCTCCTTTTCATCTCTTTGTAATTCTTTTGAATTCATGAATAATCCATCGTCAATAATGTCCTCACGCGGTTCACAAGATTACAAGATGAACCTGAGCTGCCATGAATAATTGAGCTGAAATCAAACGGCTCAGTGAACCAATCAGGAGGCAGCGTTTCTGGCCTGGGGTGGAGAGATTTACATTTCAAAACTTTTACAGCACAGCTGGATCGATGTATGGTCCCGGGCGGGGCCACAGGCGGGGCCACACAAGGGGCCACATGAGGGGCCACACGAGGGGCCACAGGCGGGTCCACATGAGGGGCCACACGAGGGGCCACACGAGGGGCCACATGAGGGGCCACACGAGGGGCCACATGAGGGTCCACATGAGGGGCCACACGAGGGGCCACACGAGGGGCCACACGAGGGGCCACATGAGGGGCCACATGAGGGGCCACATGTGGTCCTTTGACAGTATTTATGAGGCCATCATGAGATCACAGCTAGACTATAAAACGTGTGTAGAGATGTTTCTGACATCTATGGAAGTATATCGTAATATTGAAGGATTTATTTTAACATTTAAAGGTTTTTTTTTAAAATAATTTAATTCAATTCAATTTCTTTATTAAATAGTTTGATTAAAACCATTTAAACAGAATTTAAAAAAAAAATGAATGTAATCATTTCTCAAATTCTTGTCTTTCAAATTAAATATAACATTTTGTAATTTAGCAAAGTATAATTTCCACACTTCCAAGCATTATTATTATTATTATTATTATTATTATTATTAGGAAAAAATCTACCTTTTAATATAAAAACTAAAAAAACGATTAAAAAATCTTTGATTTTTCTTCCTTTAAATATTTTATATTTTGTTATTAATTATTATTGTTTTTTTGTTTTGTATTTGTTTTACATACGTACATAAGTAAGTAAATAAGTTAGCACGTACGTACGTACGTACGTACGTACGTACGTACGAACGAACAAAAGTAAGTACGTACCTACGTAAGTAAGTACGTAAGTAAGCAAGTACATACGTACGTAAGTGAGTACTACTTATGTACTTACTGACGTACGTACGTACGTAAGTACGTTAGTAAGTGAGTACGTATGTAAGTAAGTACATAAGTACGTACGTAGGTAAGTAAGTAAAGGTTATTTGTAAAGATCTTTCTAGACCAGGGTCACAAGGCGCTTAAACAATCAAAAACAATACACAGTTATAAAGTCACTGTAGCAACAGGAACATTCTTTGTGGATTTTTTTTGACTGAAGTAAAACATTGTCATTTAATTGTTTAAATCTCTGTTGAACTTTTCATCTGCATTTTCCCAGCATTTAATGTTACCTTCAGAGAATTTAACGACCAAAATACTTGCTTTTTTTGTGTATAAATATTTGTAAAAAACAATGTTTTCTTTATTATAATATTAAAGCAGAATTCTTCAGGCACATAAGTTGGTCTTTTACGTTTGAGAAACATGTTTAAAATCCGTAAACACTGACCCACGAGGAGCTTGGCGTAGAACTGCGGCTCGATGGCGCCCACGGCCACGTGCTTTCCATCCGAAGTTTGGTAGGTATCGTAGAAAGGAGCGCCGCCGTCCAACATGTTCTCTCCCCGGGGACTCGCCCACATGCCGATGCTCCGGGACTTCCATATGAAGGAACCCACGTACGCGGCTCCTTCCACCTGAGGCGTGAAGAGAAAACATACTCAATAATTCAACGTAGTTCTGCGTGGAGTTCTCCATGTTCTCCATGTTCTCCATGTTCTCCATGTTCTCCATGTTCTCCATGTTCTCCATGTTCTCCATGTTCTCCATGTGCTCGCGTGGCTACAGAACTTTATTGATACCCTGAACATTGCTTCGGGAAATGAGGGTTTTCTCCGGTGTCCTTGAACAGTCCGAATATTGTCGGTACATTGTTAAAAATAGCAACGATTAAATAGTATCAAGAGTATCAACAGCGGTGAGCGCAGTCGCCTCACAGCAAGATGGTTGCTGGTTTGATTCCGGGCCGAGCCAACCTTTCTGTGTGTTCGTACGTTCTCCCCGTGTTGCGAGGGTTTACTCCGGGCACTCCGGTTTCCTCCCAGAAACATACAGAGGGAAAAACATACAGCGGGTTGAGATTTTTCCATTGGTATGAGTATGTGTGTGTGAATTGTTGTCTGTCCTTGTGTGCCCTGCGTCAGACTGGCCTCCTGTCCAGGGTGTCCCCTGCCTCTCGTCCTTCGATACTTGGATAGGCTCCCCATGACCCCGGTAAGGGATAAAGCGGTAGAAAATCAATGAAGATCAATAATTCTGCACTAGATAGACAAAACTTTTCTGCTGTATGAAAAAAAAAGGATCCTGATGAAGAATTGCATTATGGGAAGTGAGAAAAATGAAGAGATTTAATCTTTTCAACTTCCTGGAGTGAGTCAACGATCAGGGTTTCGAAATTTCACCGCGGCAACCACGTAACTTGCCGTGACCGTCCTACGCACTTGCCGTAATGCCCTGAAAAATGAACCCGTGTTTACGGTAACGACTTGCGGTGACCGCCCTTGGCTTTTTAACTCGTTAATAAACACTAGTAGCATAATCGTTTCGTCGAATGAACGTCATAAAAATCGTCCCGACTTTTCAACTGTTCAATGTCTAACGGCGAAAGGTAAACGACACGCCGAGCCATTTTGGAAGCTTGTGTCAAAGGTCAACTGATGACGGAAACAGTCGAGCAGTTCTGAGTGACACATTTGCGTCTCGAAGGAGGTGAAGGTGTCCGGTGGAGGTCAGGCAAAGAGCTTTAAACATGCCGAGTAAATACACAACTTTTTTTTTAGGTTCATTTCATTGTTTAAATGCAGAGTTTAACGTATTAAGTGGTTTGTTTGCCCTCGAAACTCGCCAGTTCATGAACCTGTCGATGTTGTTCATGTGTGTTTATTTTGATCCGTTGCCGTCGGCGGCCAAAGGCCTATTGCACAAAAGTAGGATAAGGGATTAAGCCGGGCCATCTTGGTGATCCTGGCTCAACTTCTCTGTGGTCCCGTTGCACAAAGCGGGATAAAAGAACGTTGGATATGTTTTGACATCAGTTGCCATGGAGATTTATTCTGTGGAGTGAGCCTGCTCCAGACAAGGCTAAGTTCCAGGATCTATATGATCTCAACCTTTATCTCAGTCCGAAGTCACCACAAATCAATATTTATTACACTACACACTTTAAAACATTCAACCCTCTGTAAATATTAAAACATGTGGGATCATTTAACTGATCATCTTTTCCACAGACTATACACAAACCATATAGATACGCGAAGAGTAACATGTTACTTTATTTAAGGATTAACCAAAGCAAAACTGCAGTCCCATAAGTTGCATAAGAAAGGGCCCGACAAGGATGCAGGAGCCTCCATGTAGGCCTGTATACAATGACACTAACAACTCAATCAAATCAATGAAAAATAACAAATTAATTTACCAGTGCAGACCATATTAAGTTCTCAACTTAACGAAAATAATCAACAAATACTGGTCTCAGACCAGCCGACCGCTGTCATCATCCGGGAAGACGGTAGCATTGTCCCGGTCTATCAGTGATGGCACTGTAGGGGGCGCTCTTCTTCCTCATGCAGGCCACAATTACATCACATGTCGGGGATAACGCTCAATGGTTCAGGCACTGAAAGCCTTCATACCACTAGCCCATCAAGCCATGAAAGAAAAATGAAATTCTTTTCCTATAGCTTTAAAGTGAGTTTAGAAGCATGAGACAAATATGAACATGGTCTGACTCAGAATTATACCAAGTAATGTTTCCTTTTTGAAAATTTTGTCTTGGAGTTCTTCATAGGCTTCTTAAAGGACGTTTTGTTGCTCTTGTTGTCTCAGTGCATCAGTGAATCTGTGATCGATCGCAGGGTCTGGTTGAATGAATGAATCCGTGTCTGCTCATCCTGGCCTTTGTGCAACCAAGTAACCCTGGACGCTATTGTTTTGGATTCATCCAGCCCAGCTTACTTACTTATCCTGGATGTCTAAATCCTCCTTTTGTGCGATAGGCCTCAAGTGTGTAAAATACGTGGATTTGTATACTTTTTGTAAACATAGAATACAAGCCGCTAATGAAAACGATAATATTGATAGAATGATATTTGCACGGTGTTTTACATTTTTGTTTATCATTTCCTCTACAATATATATATATATATATATATATATATATACACACACACACATTTGCTTTGGTGCCCCCTACTTCGAAAGATATGTTCCAACTTGCTTTGGTGACCTAAAATGTATGCTCCTCTTAAAAGCAACACTTGCCTTGACCTTAAAAAGTTTAAATTCGAAGCCTGAACAATCAATGTGATTTTTTGACAAACGACTATAAAAAGATAACCGCTGTCGTCTGTGAGGGCTCTCAGTCCTCCAGGTCATGGTTATACAAGGGGTTCAAAAGAGATCGGTTCTAGAATGTATGGATCCAAAGTGCAACTGTGGAACTACTTTATGGAAAAATATTTTATATATATAAAATTTTTAAATGTATACATGGCAACACTAAAGAACTAAAGAGACAATTCCGCTGACTTTGTGGGAAACCATAATACCATGAAATTTATTTAACTTTTCTGGAGTAATGTATGCTGGGCCTGTAGCGATACAATCATCTCACGATGCGATTTGATACAAAATCTTCAGCTCATCGTTACGATATATTTTTATAGACATCATTTTGGGGATTTGTTTTAGGGGACATGGAATTTTAGTGACATCTTGTTATTGTTCCACTATCTGTTCATTTTACCAATAGAAGTAAAAAACCAAACATGTCCAAACCTCAGCTTTAAAAGCAACCCGAGTCGACTGTATCCTCTTGTACTCAGTCATCGCCGGGATCTCGCAGGATTTCATTATTCCTTTGGCTAATAAAATAACTATGAAAGAATTTTAAATATGATTTGGAATGTAAAAATAATAAATAATAATAAAATCGATAGAGTGCTGTTCAATATTGGTAGAGTAACAAGAAAATAATATTGACATACACAGGTGTATCATATATTTTTTTTAAATGGAGTCCCTTGAGGAACATGGAAGAAAAAAGGATCTTAAGCATCAAAAAAAACCTCCATTAATAAAATATAACAAATGAATCCAAACAAATTAAATCTCTTTTCTTTTCACTCTTGAAGTATTTAACAAATATCTAAACTAACATTTTTTTTATATATGCATGAATATAAACTGCGCAATGATTTTTACATACTTTATTTATTCATGTTTGTTGTTGCACATCGTTGTTTATGGGTTCATGTTGTTTTTGTGTTCCTGCCTTCAATTTAAATGTAGCTTTTTTTCTAACCATACGTGTTACCTCTTATCAAGTTACAGTTATTAGAACCAATTCAATGTTGATGTGATTCAGCTTCTCCATGACTACGAGATATGAACGCCACAATACCTCCATCATGTTGAACTTCTAAGCAGATCTCTCGAGATGTTTCCGAGTCCGTCTTACTCAGCCACTTGTTAACCTTCAAATCAATTCTCCATTTAGATCCGCAGAGACCGGAAAACACCTTTGATCCCTGAACACCTTACGAAATACACAATGGCAATTTAAACTCCAAGACTTCTGCACCGTGTTGTCAACATGAAGATCAAAGTAATTGAGAGTTTCAACCCCAGTGTCTTTCTTCAGATGCAGGAAAAAAAAAAAAAAGAGCAGAGAAGTGGAACCAGCCGAGCGGAAAACAAGGTGATTTACAGTTCTGCCCTGTGGCCAGACAGATAAACTGTAGCCCAGGGCTCTGAGAGCGCTGATCCTCTTCCTCTCTGACAGAAGTGTTCAACTCATCGCATCAGTTCAGACGAACCCCGAGTCCCGTTTTCACCGTTCTCTGACACATGCTCTATAACAGCCACGCAAATCACACGTCCTGTCACTGCTAACACACGATAGCGATGATCCTCGGATGCATCAACAGCTTCCACGTGTACAATTAACTGCAATTACGACGACACTCAGCTCTGCATGATCACATGTTTGGCTCTCACGCAAAACTCTGTGGAATCTCAGTGTTTTCTGTTCAAAACCTTTGACAGTTTGAGTGCTTTTCTACCTTATTTTATTTTATCAGAGAGTGCATACCTCAGCCAGGACGCTCTTTTCACACACCGACATTCAGTCTTCAGCTTGAGTTCTGCACAGCAACGGGTTTCAAACCATTTCACAGGTTTTACAGAAGTAAAAATTCGGTCCAAAACCTCTAAACAGGCCGAGCTACATGTTAACAAAGAAGCTTTTTTCTTCCAGAACACCCTCACAATTCTTGCATCCTTCATACTTTCTAAAGAGTTTCTGCGTACATTTCTTTGCAGGATTTTAGAAAAGGGAGCTGCTGTTTTGACGTGAACTGCTTCCCAACATCATCCTTTGCTTGAGGCTTCTACTGAGGATGTGGACAGTGTTGAGGTCAGAGACAGATGGGGGCCACAACAAAAGCTTCTCTGCCTCACTGATGGGCATTAAAGGAGAGGTTTTGAGGTCGTGCATGGAGATGATTTTGCTGTTCAGTTTCGAATTGTTGAAAAAAGATGTCAAAAACTCTGTAAACTTTGAGGAGGTCCATATACAAAAGAAAATGTAAGGTCCCTGAAGGTGTTGAAATAAAATGTAATTTGGAGGTTTGTTTTGAGTTACACTGCACCAAACTCTCATTCGTAAGGTTGTGGATTCGAACCCATGAACACCTGTAGATAATGTCATCTTTGAACATAACTTTTTATAATTGATATATAGACACTATTTATTATTATTCTATGTCGGTTATACAAGTATATAAACCCAAAAGGGAAACTTATTCAATTGTCTACTGGTTATTTTATTTCTCATATGCTTTCTTCACACACAAAAAAAAGACCGACTTTCTCACCTCCTTGCCAGTTATAACATAAATCTGTCATCTTTGACAATATCATATGATAAAGATGGTTTAAAATATATAATTAAAATAATTTCTCCAAAAGTCTATATTGAACTGTTTGGTGGGATAGTCTATTCACTGCGGTTATATTTCTGATCAGCGAAACTAAATAAGTCCCTTAAGAACATTACACTTTAATGGTTAAAGACATCAGCCAGACTGTGAAAAACCAAGGCAAATATAAACGTATCTGTGAGAATTATTTTGACATTCACAGATACGTCAATCGCATGCATCAACACAGTTTGTGATGGATTGCGCATTAAGAGGTGAGGCACTGCCTCACCTGACTACCCTGACCCCACGTCCCTACGTAATAATGGCTTGGCTCTTCAGCCAGCTGTAATCACGCCTGCTTTGTTTATTCAACGAGTCCCTTGGAGATGGAGACTAACGGGATTGAAGATGCGCGGTGACAAACCTCCATGCTTGACCAATAACATTAGAGTGGGTGTGGTTATGGTCAACAAGATTTAATCTCCAGAAAACCAAGTGTTTTCAGTGGGCGGAGCTTAAGATCATTTTCTAAGGTTAATATTTAAATGAAAAGAGAGTTTTGTACAAACACACACCGTCACACATCACTTTAAGACACACTTAAATGAACTTATTGCTTTAATAAAGTAACAAACTTTCCCCAAAGTCTCCAGTGATTTGGATCCAAATCCTCAAAAAATCTACTGGTGATGTGTTGATGAGGTCTTGTGAAACAGCTTAAATGATTAAATGAAACTCCATTTATATTTAGAACTTCTACTACGATCTACTATTCAACCCTTGTGTTCCCTCAGGGTCAAGGTGACCCGAAGGCCTGAAAACAAAAAAGTGTTTGTAGTATCCCTTGTGTTGTCTCTGGGTCAAACGACCTCCACCACCGCATATGTATTCATGGGAGACGGGGAGGTCGTTCGCCCTTTGGGTCACCTTGACCCTGACACAACAAGGGCCAATGACATCACTTTTCTTCTTTTTTTTTTTAAACTTGGGATGTTGCTACGGTACGTCACCACCGGCACAAATCGTATGAATAGGTCTGTGTCTGTGTTGGTCTCCTCAACTGAGTGGCCGTACAAGTGATCAAGTTCCAGACGACACTTCAGGGCACCACCAAAATCTAATCGACAGAGTAGCACCGGCAAAGACATAACCTTGGCTGAGGTAATAACTTTCTTTCATTGATATTGAAACCAGACGTGCTAAATATGACTCCAGTGGGAGCCGCGTCTGCCAAGGAGAGTTTGTGCGACTCACATTTGTAAAGATTTAGGGCCAATCCCAGGCGGAATGACGGCAAATGTCAGAAAAAACCTTCCTTGTTCTCACCGCGTGACGGGACGATCGGGCCGGAGATTGGATCTTCTCATGTGTCGACGAGGAAAAACTCAAGTGATTCCGCAATGTTACGATCGTTGTGGAGGGATTGACCGTGGATTTCTATTCAAAGTAATAGTCGAGGTGACGTTTGAATTTTTAATAAGGTTGCGACACCGTCGCCGTTTCAAGACGACGTGACGCGTTATCCGGGTGGAAAGAATAGGAAAATGAGAGCCGTGAAGGTGAATAAATAAGGGCTTCATATTGTTTGTTTTGTGCTTTGAATTATTGACACGTTACTAAGCTAAACAAAAAATATATATATTGTTCCGGAGGGACGACGTCTACGTTGCGCTGCTTCAAAAATACAGATCGCTCCCAACATCTTTCACCACCTAAAACGGTGTGTGAAGTAGACTTTCAAGGAAAGAAAAACTTTGAATAAGGTCGCCCTCTCGGGTTCAACACAAGGTGCTTCAATAACACATTTGAATGAATCACCAAAAACAATTCTGACTTCCGACTGATCTGTTGAGACGACACCTGAGCGGGTGACATCTCTGGTCGACCCTTCATGGCAAGGCATTCAGACGTCTTTCAATTGTAGACAAAAGCCAGCTCGACTTCTGACCCTGGAAAATAATCATTTTCTGATACAAATTAGTCAGAGGCTGTGACACATTGAAAAGCTCGCATCTGACATTTGAACCTGACAAACTACCAAAACTCGCTTTCTTTAATTTTCAGATAAAGATGCAAAGATTAGGAGAGACACTTCTTTTTTTTTTGGTATGGATAAAGAAGTCTCTCGCTTTTACACAACTTTCAACAGTTTCACTGTCTTGCTTTTTTTTTGTAGCGAATATAAAAGTCAATTGTATCACGCTGCAGTCAGGAACATGGAAGCGACTTGTCTTTGTTCACCAAGTTTTAAACAGAAGATTGACTTGAACAGCAGATAACCTTCAACACAGCCAGAGAGTGGGAGGCACCAATTACTGCACCAACTTTACTTAAGGTTTCCCCTCATAACAGTCTATGCTGCCTTTCTGCACGCCGCTTAATTTAGTGACGGCTCATTGTTCGCTGAAATGCTGCATTTAAAATCTCCACGTCTATGGTGGCAAAAGTGATTGAAAGCTGCGATTGGTCGCCTGGGCGGCAAAGCATTACGGGAGTAGGTTCGGGTCCCCGAGATGGATTGCGCCCCGTGATGTAGTTTTTGCAAGTTGAAATAAACGTTGCCAAATAAAAGAGAAACAAAAAATTAAATGGTCACTACTTTTGAGTGATGGGGGGTTCTTGAGTTTATTATTCTTTTGAATTTAAATCATTGCTCTGAAAGGTTAAGGTTAGGTTTTTATAAACAACTTAAAGCATGAATTCATGAAATATTTGATGAAAAAAATGTAAGTTAAACTGACATTTATAAAATAAAAAAATGTTATCAAACAAAACATACCTAAAATAAGACTTTAGCCACAAAACAAACACTGATTTACATTGGATTAACTTGGATAAAGTGTCTGCGAGTCACTTTAATGTTTATATTTATAAATACATAATAATAATAATAATAATAATAATAATGATCTCTATTTATATAGCGCCTTTCTAGACCAGGGTCACAAAGCGCTTTGACACGTTGAATGTTTTTATTTTAGACAAAATCTACAATGACGGAAAACGACACCTGAACTGAGATGAGGCACAGAAACTAAAGCTCTTTTTGCTCTAGTTATAACCGTTTGCATCAGATATGGTACAATTCTAAAGTATCGGTACTCAAGGTGTGGATACTTTGGTAAGTTGTTCTTCTAATGAGCATCATTAAGAATCAAGCAATGGGACACATTCAAAATTCCATCAGCCTTTGTATGGTTTTGGTCCATGGGAGGAAACCCACGCAAACAAATGTGCCGTAATTTTTTTTTAAGGGCAACCTTTAGAAGAGATTTTGATAATGTTCCGTCTGAATTAGGAGATAAAATCTACTCCTGAATGCTGCACAGCAAACATCATTAGTGGAGAGTTTTATTATCTACTTCAATGTCTTATTCCTTCGGTTTCTGCAATGCAACTATACCCAGGTCGCCTGATTTTGTTTGGATTTTATAACTGTAGGATTTAGTGATTTTAATCTTTAACGTTCATCATATATCATTGAAAAGATCTAGTTTCTTGCCTTTAGATTTCTTTTAAAATGAAGTTAAAGCAAAATACTTTTTCACTCTTAATGCAGGTGCACTAGATTCTGTTAGTTGTTTTGGTGGTACTGTTGCCATTTTGATGATTCAGAAGATGATGGACTTCAGATCAAGGTTATAGTCATTTAAATAGCCAAATCCTTGTGAGCATTGTTTCTCGCTGACATTTTGAAGATAGACGTGCAAGTATTTTGGTATCGTTTTCATTTTGTAAGCCACGATTACTTTCCTTTTCAATTGTCAACACAATATTTTAGCTCGTGTCGCTCCGAGCCTTTTGTCCTCGGATGAAAATACGTATTCACATAAATATTTCCTCACAAGTTTTGCTTGGATATGCCAGGAAGACTCTTTTCAGAGCAATTGTTCATGCTGCTTCAAAGGCTTCAGTACAAGAGGGACAGTTTGGAGGTATTTGGATGTTTTTAAGTGTTTTGAACAAAGAATACCGAGACAGATTTCTCTATAAAAATAAAAAACACTGAGTTGACATGAGGGTGAGTAGAAAATAAGTGAAGTTTGAATTATGGGTGGACTATCTCTTTAACAGATGTATTTAGTGGGAACTCTTCATCTCTGCCATTAGTTGTTGTTTTTTTCATTCCCCGTCAAGGTCACCAGTGCTTTCATGAAAATCGTTATAACCATGAAAACATCTTTTTAGAAAGACTCACACTCATCTTCACACATTTTGTAAACACTTTTATAGCCTTTTGAAGGCAACAACTTCATATCAATGAAAAAATGACCAGGGAAGTATAATTCCAGTACCACTCAAAAGATGTTTGGAATAAATTGGGATAAAAGCAAAATCTCAAATTCAATCTACCATTAAAGCAAGAGACAAGAGGTGAGTCAGCAGAATAACACATCGATGACTTCATTAGAATGATTGAAGTTTCCTGCATTCCCTGATTGAACCTTTGGCGAGCAACAAACTTGTAATGGGAACGAAAAGTTGAATAAAAGATCCATTTACTAATGTGATCAACGTTAACTGCGGAAACTCACAAAGCAGCAGCAGCTGGTGGCAATGGAAGCAGAACCCTCAGTCGAGAGGATGTTACGCACCGGTTGCCGTCATAGAATTACATTTTTATCTCTTTCTTTCTTCTTACAACAGTGTGAGACCTGGAGGTAGGAAGAGCAGATGAGAAAGAAAAAAGAGTGGTGGAAAGCGAAAGAGGTTGTGATGATGAAAAGTGGTACTTTCATTTCACGCTGAGACGCGTAATTCCGTGACCACATGGTGACGCCAAGAGAAACCCATTTTAGGGCGTAGGAAATTAAAAATTATCTGGACACTTATGTTGGTTTTATGTTTAAAAAAAAATAAAAAGCTGATCGTCAACCAATGTGCTTTGACATTCAAATGATTTCTCTTAACACTTTGGGACAGACGTTCACTTAAAAATCAAAATGGATTGATAAATATAACTTTATTGATGTTGATTAATTGCATTTCTTAGTAACAAAATAACTTTCTTTTAAAGAGTTTGGTGATAATGTTGTCCATTTGTATTTGTATTATCAAAACAACTCTGAAAGCTTCTGAACCGATTTGAATTATGTTCAAAAAAAAGGATTTTTCGCACTCCTTGGCTTTCAGGATAATTTGCAAAGGAAAAATAAACGACACCCTGGTTTGAATAAACTTTCCATCAAATAAAAACAACTTCCATGTAGATTTGTTAAGGGGTTGTTAAGACAGATTCCAAAGATGGCTCGCCAACTCAGACATTCCGACAGCACTTGAACGTTTCCCGGCATGATGCTCACCGGAGACCAGGTCAAATCAAGAATTTGATTTTAAATGAAGTAAAGCAAAATTGTTGGGGAATCAAATCATTGATTAAAATGAGCTGCTTGGCAGTCATCTTCACTCTCCAGGCTTCTGTCATTTTCACAGAGATTAATAAAACAGATGTTTTTGCTAATTTGTCTGGAAGCACTCGAGAGGTTTATCCCATGATTTAGTTTCAATCCTTCCGGTTATATAAAGAAATGTCAGGTTATAACTCTCTGGTGTATTTTAATGAATCTTACGGCTATGATGAAAAGTGACTTTCAGGATCACTGCCAGCTTTAAGTCTCAATTTAATAAAAGAGGGAAAGCAAATGGACAGCACGAGCTCTTATGAACTGCTGACCCGCAGCATCTGCAGGTAGTCTTGCTTATTAAACAGGTTTACAGGCCAGTGTATGTGTGAAAAATAAGTTTGCAAGCGCCACAACTTTGGTATTCGTCAACCTTGAAATATATTCATATCGTTTTCAATATTGGAGCCGAGCCTGCAGCAATAAAAGTCAACGTCCATATTTTGGAAAGAAAGCCAATTTCAGCTTTTCAGGTTATTTATTCAAGATTTGTTGGTAGTTTGAGACAGTTTCCATTGATATAAAGTTGAACCATGTCTCATAATATGTACATGCATGGGCAGAAGATGAGAGTCTAGGGGCCCAGCAATGAGGTGGTACAAAAAGACCAACTAACACTTAAAGTTCAACTAATGTGTGTATGTGCGTGTGTTTTGTTGTCTATAAAACAACTTCTACTTCAGTCTATTGTACTCATCAGTAAATTATCTTAAGCTCCGCCCACTGAGATGAAATCTTGTTGACCATAACCACACCTACTCTGCTGTGATTGGTGAAGCATGGAGGTTAGTCACAGTGCGTCATCAATCCCCAAAGTCTTCACCTCCAAGAGACCTGTTGTATAAACAAAGCGGGGCATGATTACAGCTCCTTGGAGGAGGAGTAAAGCCTTTAATAATAGACACAGCTCACGTAAGCCCTTGTTCGCCCAGATTTCAGACAGGGGTAAACTTTATAAAGTAATAACTTCACAACATGGTCATGATTTTTCACCTCGTATGAATAAAGGATGATCAATAACTGTGATAACAACAAGAGAGATTTGCAGCTGAACTGCTATGAACCCTCATATGATGAGACTCCAGCGGGAATCTGACTGACTCAGGTGCAGAAATGTCCGACTGTCTTCAAAACTAGTTTTGAAATTCTCATTTATGATCGTGATAGAAGACCAGCCACATATTGTTGTGCAGCGCCAAATGTTTGATTTGTTCTGGGTGATTGTTGTTTTGGCTCTCACTATTATTTTTCATTTATGTTCAGTCACGTGATCACGCTGTGTGTCTACATTCCTCCGAGTGCTGCCTCCTGCATCGGACCTACTCCCACCTGGATACAGGAAGCGGTTCAGTGAGGATCCTGTTCCTGGACTTTTCTGGTGCCTTCAACACCATCCAGCCCACTCTGCTCCAGGACAAATTGACACGGATGTTTGTGGACCCTGGTCTGGTCTCCTGGATTACGGACTATCTCACTGATCGACCACAGTATGTCAGGCTGAAGGACATCACGTCTGACACTGTGGTGTGCAGTACAGGGGCACCTCAGGGGACAGTACTGGCCCCTCTCCTCTTCACCATCTACACTTCAGACTTCTGCTACAACTCAGAGCCAAGTCTCGTCCAGAAGTTGCTGACGACACTGCCATTGTTGGATGCATCAGGGACAACAGCGAAGATGAGTATAGGAGTCTGATACGTGACTTTGTGGACTGGAGTGAGAGGAACCACTTGCAGCTGAACACCTCAAAGACCAAGGAGCTGGTCTATGCCTTCGGGAGGTCCAGGACAAAGCCACGTCCAGTGTCCATCAGAGGTGACGAGGTGGAGATAGTTCACAACTATAAGTACCTCGGTGTGTGGCTGGACAGTAAACTGGTCCTGCAACACAGACCATGTATATAAGAAAGTTCAGAGTAGACTGTACTTTCTGAGGAGGCTTTCAACATCTGCAAGAAGCTCCTTTGCATGTTCTACCAGTCTGTGGTGGCCAGTGTCCTGTTCTATGCTGTGGTGTGTTGGGGTGGAAATGTGTCCAAGAGAAGTGTCAACAGGTTGGACAGGTTGATCAGGAGGGCTGACTCTGTGGTTGAAGCTGGACTCACTGGTGACAGTTGCTGAGAGGAGATCACTGCACTACTGGAAACTACTGTCAATCATGGATGATGACAGTCATCCTCTGAACACTGTCATCAGTGAGCAGAGAAGAAGATTGAGCATGAATGCTCCTCCCATGATGCTACACTAATAGACTCAGGGACACATTCATTCCTCGGGCTATTAGATTGTACAATTTTGAGTTCGAGGGCAGGAGTGGAGCGAAAGTATCTTGACATTCTATTCTATGTTAATCTTTGTATCCTTTGTCTTTGATCTATGTTCTTTATCTTTAGACATAGATTGTTTTATCTTGTTCAGTGGTTCTTAACCTTGTTGAAGGTACCGAACCACCAGTTTAATATGCGCATTCACCGAACCCCTCTTTAGTGAAAAATAAAATATGATTTTTTTTAAATTCAAGACATAAATATGTATATGATACGTTTCTGTATTCCCCGTCTCCTTGCAGCTCAAGAAGTGTTCCTTTAGTTTTGCTGGTGCGAGACTAGAGTTGCTCAACTTGCTGTTGCAAAGTATGTGGTATGACGCTCACTCCCATCACATTCCGTATACGTGTGAATCCATGTTGTACATATTCGTCCGACCACTTTTTTCTTTTTCCCAACATAGTTAGTATGGATTCAAATATGAACAAAGAAATCACACGACGTACTATCACGACAGTCGCACGTTGACTACTGGGCGCAGTAAATTCCCCGCAGCACTGATTGGCCAAACAGTGAAGCGTGATCATCTGCAGCCAGTGATGGCCAAGCCCGGTGTGTCATCACAAATTTAGACGATAATTCGGGCGTGTCCGGAACCCCTGAGACCGACTCACTGAACCCCTAGAGTTCGATCAAACCCAGGTTAAGAACCACTGATCTTGTTCTTTCTTTTTATTTCTCTTCGTTCTTTTTCTTATTTTTAATTTTATGAATAATCGTCTGTATTGCTGTGTCTAATTGGAAAAAAAACAAATTTCAATCAATAAAGTTCTACCTAACCTATTTTATTGATGTTATTTATTTTTATATGCTGATAGAATATACAAGAAATTATCTTTGAAAAATGCTTTTTGAATTGAAAGAGAGGGGAAGCTCTGCACAATAGATATACCAGCAGATAAAAAGTCAAAATAAACATATACACTGCTATTATAATATGATAATATAACATCATAATATAACGTCATGATATAAAGTCATTATATAGAGTCAAACATGCCAAGATATGTACAAAAGTGTAACAACGAGTGTTTCAACAAACATTCTACAGTGAACAAAGACGGTGCCGCTGAACTTTGGAGTGATTATCAAAGCAGAGATTATAGCGGAGATAACAGCAACTCTTGCACTGGTCAATAAAAAAGACAAGATGAATCACATTATTATTGATGCAGACAACTTCTAATGTCAGACATATTGAGGGTTTTAAGTAAATTAACTAAATCATTCATATGTTAACCGCCTGGGTAGAATAATTACTAGAAAATATTTGGATTAAAAGCTGTTTTAACCACCTGCTCTTTATAGAAGATTAAGTGATATTGAGTCATCACTTTCATAATGCAAGAAAGGCCAAGTTGGCAGTTTTTGACTCACCATGCTTGCGTCAACAATCTGTCCTTTTCCTGACTTTGTTCGCTCCAGCAGCGCCAGCACGATCCCCATGGCACAGGTAAGGCCGCCACCAGCAAAGTCAGCCAGTAGGTTCAGTGGAGCGTAAGGCTTCTCTCCACTCCGACCCAGCCGGGACAGAAGACCTGCAACAGTGACCATTGATCAAAGAAGTCCTACTGGGCCGTGCTTGTGACAACTTTTCTTAGCTTCGGTAATTCCTCTCTATCTAAATGAGAAAAATCCATGAAAGAGTTTGACTGTATAATGTTAGATTCTTTTATAAAAGCCCGCTGTGGTGATGAGCACGGAAGGCAGGATGAATAAAAGCTTTGATTATTCTGAGAAGCGATTTGAAGCTTCTTTTATAAAAGAGGCCTGGCTCGACTGATTGCAGGTTTTTATGTGTTTTTCCTGTCTCAAGTTGACATTTATGAGTAACTAATGCGAAACTCCAACACACATGTTGGAAGTTTATATATTTACAATGATGTGAGGGTTTTTTTGTAAAGCACATTGTGCATCATTTAATGACAGTGTGTGCGTGTGCGTTTATGCACTTACACATGGACATGAAATAGGTTCAGAGTGGCATGGACAAGCATGAAATGGAACTGTGTGTATGTATATATATAGACTTATATATAGATGTACTCTGGTATGTCCTATCAGAGTATATGTATATGTATATATATATATATATATATACTCCGATAGGACATTAGGATGATTAACGGTAGACTTGTGCTTTGCCTGTTCCCGCTATAACTACACTAAAGAAGAAAACTTTTCTTTTTTTAACTCCACTTTACTCAAAATACTTTCAATCTCTTCTTTAGAAAAGTTAGTTTAGCTCCCTTTGTTTACCCATTGTCTGACAAGTGCATGTTGGTCAATGTCTATTCACGGGCGGGAATTAACCAATTATCGTCTTCTCGATGAACCATCAAACGGGATTCATCGTCATACATAGTTTTCACGATCAGATCTGAGGTGCTTCATGAATCAGGAAAAGCCATGACGTCCAAAACTGCGTGTAAATTTACACACTTTTACCACTTTTGACCCATTGTTTTTTTTTTTAACAAAGTACTGAGAGACACAGAAATGAGAGCCCTTATCTCGTCATGGGATGTACCATACATGCTCATGAAGGTTCAACGACACTAAAGTAACATTGCAGGGAGCCAGAAAAGACGTATTCAATCTTGTGTTTTTCACTTTACGATGTTCAATTGTACATCATATTCAAGAAAACTGCACCTCTATGTTACTTTGTTCCACCAAACCAGAAGAAGACTCCCGTTTGTGACACGGAGTGAAAACCCCAGTGGTTGTCGCTAGTTATCAGGCAACAACAGACTCCAGTGGAGCCAAAAACACCAAACTTTAGATTCCCCTTGCAGTCCACGTATTCACTCCCTCCTTTCTTCACTGAGGTACTTCCTGCCATTTCATCCTGGCTGAGGGTACAGACGCCAGTCGTTGTTTGAAGGGGACACTTTGAGAACCCCCCCGACAACCTCTTTCAACAAACCTCTATCGACTGCCGCTGAGATAAGAGCAGCAGGTGTCGAAAAAACAACAACTCTGTAGCTCAAGATAATCCTGGTTGAACGTTTCATGAGAAAAAAAAACATCAATCCATGGATCTATGCATTTGAAGAAGGGAATTGAACACGTACATAAGCAATTAAATTATAATGTAAACATATCGTATTGATCAAGCATAATGATGTTAGCTTGGGAAAAAAAAGTTGGAATCAGTTGGAATAAATTACGTAAAATATACAAACTCTTCACTTCGATTAACCTGAGGGTCAGAACGTCCTAGGCTTCCTCCAAAACAAGCCTTGCTTTTGAAAAGAAAAGGGAATTATAAAATCCTCTTCACTTGGTGGTGTGAATAAATGTACTACCACCTCTCAAACAAACTCTTTTAAAATGTCTTAATATCAGAGTTTTCAAACTCAATCATTTCAATAATTAGATTGACAATGTACTAGTTTTGATCTGACCTGAGAATGATCAGGTTTATACTTGAAAATTTGGAAAAAATATTGATTGTAGCAGCTTTTAGCCAAACAACTAAATATTGGTAAATGATTGTCAATTTACTAGCATGACCAGAAACACATGTTAACAAGTTTCAAGTTTCGGCGTCGTGCATCGGCCGATAAGATACAAATTTGGTTCCACATGTCAACCGTTGACATACTTCCGACAAAATTGGATCGATAGGTTTATATAGTAAAATAAATTGTGAATAATAATGCTTCTGAACAACAGAGTCCATGCTTTTTCATGCCTCAATATTCACTAAAAAATAGATTTAATTTTTGTTTATGTTTTTAATGACCTGAGGAAACCCTCAGATAAATGATCCTGTCACATCTGAACAAAGGATCAGTAATCTAACTATGGGCATGTAATTGTAAGTAATTTATATTTGTAGAGCGCTTTTCCAGACCAGGGTCACAAAGCGCTTAAACAATCAAAACAATACTCCATTAAAAAAAAACCTTAAAAGGTCAAGATAACACTGAGAACAACACAGGAGTCTCAGAATCAAGGAAAAGCCTGCACGAAGAAAATTGTCTTAAGATGTTTCTTGAAGGAGTCAGTAGATCATCAAACACAGAGGAAGATCGTTCCAAAGCTTAGCCCGAGCTGGGGTGTAAGTCTGGATCAGATCACTGATGGAAGGTCTGACCATGAATAGATCTGAAAGTAAAACCAGAATTTTAAAGTTGATCCTGAAAGAAATTGGCAGCCAGTGAAGAGTTTTAAGGATTGGAGAAATTTGAGTTCTTCTACTAGAGCGGCTCAGAATTCATGCTGCAGAGTTTTGCGTCAACTGCAGGCGAGACAGATCCTTCTTGTTTAGACATGAAAACAAACTGTTGCAATAGTCCAGACGACTGGGTTCCGATGCATACGTTCATTATAATCCTAAAGTTGAAACTGGAGGCAAATAAACGCATAAGAACTCACAAAAAAGAAACACATCAGCCACACGAGCAGTGATCTCTGAGTCCATAACATAATTGGGGAAATCCCAAGTCAGAAAGTACAATACTGGCCCAAAGTTTAGACAAACCTTCTGGTCCCACTCAAAGACTGATGTTAATTTCTTGAAGTAATGGTGGCGAACCGCACTTTTTACTTAGCCGATTGGTTCTTTCCATAAAATGGATTATGAGGTTGTCCAATAGGGCTGTATCAACCTGGCTTCTGCACAACACAACTAATGGTCCCAACCATAAGGCAAACCATTCTACTAAATAACACTGAAAAGACTCGCGTGTAAAGTAACCATTTCAGGTGACTGCATTATGAAGGTCAGCAAAAGAATGACAAATGTCTGTAGACATCAGAGAAAAAGGTGAGCACTTTGAAAAAACTAAAATACAAGACATGTTTTCAGTCGTTTCAAAATGTTTGTTGAGTATATAATTCCACACACATTCCTTCATAGTTTCAAAGCCTTCAGTGAGAATCTACAATCCCGATAGTGGTGAAAATAAAGAAAAGACATGCAATTAAAGGGTGTGTCCAAACTTTTGGTCCAGTATACAGTACTATCCTGATCCCCAAGAGATAATCTGCTGTCGCCAAAAAGGGTCAGCATGAAAAAATATTGGTGTTAAATGCTACGTTGTGCTTTTTGAATATTAGATATAGCTGAAGTAACTATGAAGTTCATTTTAATTTAAAAATATTTTGCATTAATGCTGTGGGGATTTTGTGTTCTGGTGAACTGACCCCTCCCCAATAAAAACAAGTTTAGTTAAGGAAAAAGTTAGCCGTAAAAGGCTAAATTAGCAGCTCTTTACTTTTTACTATGACGTGAAAGTACTGCATTCTGTAAACAAGTATGGGAGGATGAAAATATACAACATCACTCCTGCAGGAGGTTTCATATGGTGGGTCTTCATTACAAACGTTACAATATATTATGATACTGTAGTAACAAGTATATATGTGTAGTATTGTCCAGTACTTGACTCTGGTGTTGCAGAATTTACAGACCACATGACTCTTGACGAAGTCGTAACTGCTTTCATTCGTTTTTTTTAAACCCAAACATGTCAAAACATCAGCTTTAAAAGCTGCTGGAGTCCATGTATCCTCTTGTCCTCAGTCATGGCTAGGGTTTTTGCAGATCTCCTTTAGCGGAGAAGATGCTCCCGGTTTGTGATAAAGACGTTCTCCTTGTGTATCACAAGATAAAAAAAAAATGACAGTCATGTCACCTCTAGGGCTTGGTATGTTAATTGTAAATATAAAAATATATATAGTTTTACAGACAAGTTATAGAACTAAGAACCATTGAAGAACCATTTTAAAAACAAAATGTGACCTAAAAGCCAGAAGAAAAGTAATTAAATATTTTTTTGGGAAGAAATACTATGCTGTCGAAATATGATGATACCATGTTTGGAAGAAAATATTAAATATGGTAAAGGATCTTCAGGCTCTTTGTGACGGTGCACACAATAAAAACATACTCAAATTCTTCCAGGTGAAATTTCTGTTCTGGTCGGTAAAAAAAAACTTTTATGAAAGTTTAATAGTCTATCACAGCACCTTGAATAATTAATATTCATTATATATATAATTATAATTTAAATTATTATATTGTATGTGGAATGTACTTTACCAACTAGTTTATTCTAATGAAAAGAAGGTCAATGACCCATTTAAAAAAAGCATAATAATATTGCATTCGTATAAAGCCTTGAAACGCGTATATTGTTTATCAAAGTCTTACCTTTCATTAATTTTCAGGTTCATGACAACGACATTGTGTCGTTCGCCCTCCTTAAGAAAAGTAAGCCAAGGTTGTTTTAAGTAACAGATTTCTCAAGCTTGTGTAATCAGAACCGTGCAATGTAAAAGATTATAGACGACATACATTTGCAGAGTGAAATGAAATCAATGTTGTGTAACTACACATCTTTCCTGAACTACGAGTAAACTTCTGGGCTCTGTAGATGCTGGTCCGGCACTAAATTCTCTCCGGTGTCCATCACTGATGCGGGGAAATCCATCTCGCCCTGAAGGCAAACCCGTCTTTGAGATTCACGGTGCTGCTGGCGAGGGAATTACCTGACACAGCCAGATAATTGATGTCGTGTCCAGCCTCCGCGGCGTACGGCCCGCTCTGTCCATAGCCGGTTAATCTGGCATAAATCAGACCAGGATTCTCCTTCAGCAGCTCCTCTGGCCCGAGGCCCAACTTCTCCATCACACCTTCGTCGAATGAAGGAGAAACACCACAACGTCAGGACACACGAGTAGCATTTATGGCAGAGCTGTGGGAGGAACACGAGCAAACAAGGATGTAGACCCTGGATTATCCTAATAATCATCATTTTTTTTCTAAGACAACTCAAGGTCCAGCTGAGAAAGGTTCTTAATCCATCATGGCAGAAGTGCAGTCTCAGGGCTTAATGCAGATGTTTATTATTTATTATGCATTACTAGTTCAACTTTGAATATGATTTGTCCAATGTTTTTGATTTAGGCAATAATTTCCTCTGCATCTCCATCCACCCCCTTTTAAAGTACTTTTTGTGCCTCACACTCAATTTAGAAGTTAGTAGTTTATATTTGGAAAGCGTCTTAAACAACAGAATAGTACACGGTTAAAATACATACAAATTTAGAAACATTAAGTAAAAAATACTCAGAATAAAATGCATTTTTTATCATATTAACATGTCTTTTTTTTTCAATAGTTTTATGACTTTTATTGAGAATAATTAGATAAAACTTTATATAATGAACAATTATGTTTCTCATTGTGTGCGTTATCTTGTAATATAATACAGTTTTAATGAATACAATTCCTGTCATGTTTTTACAACACTGGCAATGGAAGTTTCTGATTCTCAATCCGAGTGTAATTTAACAATGTAGGATTATTTTCATTGATTTATACAATTCTTTTTATCTTTTATTATTTTTTGGGGCCATTTTAGCTGTCTTTTTTTTTCTTAAAGTAAAGATTAAAAACAAAAGTATACAAGTAATTTGAAACATAACTACCCACCATTGCATCAAGACAATTATAGGTAAAATAAAAATGGATATTTATTTTAAAAAAAGAAAGAAAGATGAAAACCTTGAAATGTAAATTAATAAAATTTGACCTCACGATGATTCTTACTATTAAGAGGTAAGATTAATTGTTAGATACTATATTTAAATCAATTCAAGTATTACTTCCTTTGAATACTCCCCCAAGTATTCAGAAAATACATAAATAAAACAAACAAACACGGCGACATTAAAGACAAGTTTTACAAATTTATATTCAATAGAAGTTTTTAAAAAGTCAAGTAGTTGAACAAATAAAACCTTTTAATGACCAAAGAAAACAAACATTGCCCTTGTTTTACTTCCAGCATATTGGAGTTGTTCAATTTAAATTAAAAGGTGGGAAGAAGCATCAACCTTGTTCTGCAACAGTGATGGTTTCAGCCTCTCAGCAGAATAAATGGTCAGAGTGTGGAACTGTTTCTAATCATCGTCTGTCACGGTCTGTTGGCTTCTTTGAAACGGCTGCAGGAAGCTGCGAGTCTACAGGTGGGATATTGGACTTGGTTATTGTTATGTAAAGGAAATATTGGTTAAAAAAAACTTTTATTTAGAATATTTTTGATTACGGTGCGAGTTTTCAACTTTAGTACGAAGATGCTCATTTTAAAAAGTGCAAAATCAGTGAACAAGTTTATTTTATTAACATTATAAGCACCAGAGTATAAAGTTGCTTCATAGTTACTAAGAGTATGTACATGGCTAAGGCTCTGTAGTAATATTATTGAGCTTCGACCGAGTAATTTTATGGAGCTTCGCAGAGTAATACTATGGAGCACTTGTACTGCACTGTGGAGTACAACTGCGGAGCCCGGTGGAGTAATACTACGCAGCCTTGCAAAGTAATTCTATGGAGCCTTGCAGAGTTATACTTCTGAGCACTGTGTAGTAATAGTACACAGCCTTGCAGAGTAACACTACGGCCTTGGAGAGTAACAGTACGGCCTTGCAGAGTAATACTATCGAGCCTTGCACAGTAATACTACCGAGCCTTGCTCAGTAATACTACCGAGCCTTGCTCAGTAATACTACCGAGCCTTGCACAGTAATACTACAGAGCCTTGCACAGTAATACTACGGAGCCTTGCACAGTAATACTACGCAGCCTTGCACAGTAATACTACGGAGCCTTGCACAGTAATACTACCGAGCCTTGCTCAGTAATACTACCGAGCCTTGCACAGTAATACTACGGAGCCTTGCACAGTAATACTACCGAGCCTTGCTCCGTAATACTACGGAGCCTTGCACAGTAATACTACCGAGCCTTGCTCCGTAATACTACCGAGCCTTGCTCCGTAATACTATCGAGCCTTGCACAGTAATACTACCGAGCCTTGCTCAGTAATACTACCGAGCCTTGCTCAGTAATACTACCGAGCCTTGCACAGTAATACTACAGAGCCTTGCACAGTAATACTACGGAGCCTTGCACAGTAATACTACGCAGCCTTGCACAGTAATACTACGGAGCCTTGCACAGTAATACTACCGAGCCTTGCTCAGTAATACTACCGAGCCTTGCACAGTAATACTACGGAGCCTTGCACAGTAATACTACGGAGCCATGGACAGTTATACTACGGAGCCTTGCACAGTAATACTACCGAGCCTTGCTCCGTAATACTACCGAGCCTTGCTCCGTAATACTATGGAGCCTTGCTCAGTAATACTACCTAGCCTTGCTCAGTAATACTACAAAGGCCTTGCACAGTAATACTACAAAGGCCTTGCACAGTAATACTACAAAGGCCTTGCACAGTAATACTACGGAGCCATGGACAGTTATACTACCAAGCCTTGCACAGTAATACTACGGAGCCTTGCACAGTAATACTACGCAGCCTTGCACAGTAATACTACCGAGCCTTGCTCAGTAATACTACAGAGCCTTGCACAGTAATACTACGGAGCCTTGCACAGTAATACTACCGAGCCTTGCACAGTAATACTACCGAGCCTTGCACAGTAATACTACCGAGCCTTGCACAGTAATACTACCGAGCCTTGCTCCGTAATACTATGGAGCCTTGCACAGTAATACTACGCAGCCTTGTACAGTAATACTACGGAACCTTGCACAGTAATACTACCGAGCCTTGCTCAGTAATACTACGGAGCCTTGCACAGTAATACTACGGAGCCTTGCACAGTAATACTACGGAGCCTTGCACAGTAATACTACCGAGCCTTGCTCCATAATACTACGGAGCCTTGCACAGTAATACTACTGAGCCTTGCTCCGTAATACTACCGAGCCTTGCTCCGTAATACTACCGAGCCTTGCTCAGTAATACTACCTAGCCTTGCTCAGTAATACTACAAAGGCCTTGCACAGTAATACTACAAAGGCCTTGCACAGTAATACTACAAAGGCCTTTCACAGTAATACTACAAAGGCCTTGCACAGTAATACTACGGAGCCATGGACAGTAATACTACGGAGCCATGGACAGTTATACTACGGAGCCTTGCAAGGGGGGCGGCTGACCTTTACGATAGGGCTCCAGCAGGACGTCAGACTCAAGACAAAGCTTCTTCAGTACAGCGACACCTTCAGGAGACTTCAGGTTAACGGCCAGGGACCGTTTCCCCCGTGCTTGCCGGTCCAACGCCAGCCCGGCTTTGGTGCGGTCCACGCGGATTACTTTGGCTCCAAAGTCGGCGAGGATCATCCCACAGAACGGTGCTGGAGCGAGGCCCGCCAGCTCAAGAACTCTCACACCAGCTAGAGCCATGACGGAGACACTGGAAAGAGGAATTTGTCATACATGTCATATCATGGTTGCCATGCCAACAGGTGAATGTGTATGGGTGCTTTTAGATAAGGACTGGGGTGATTAGAGCAATATGAAGAGCCAGAACTCATTTTTTCTAAAATGTCATTGTGAGGCAAATGCAGTCTGATGAGTCAAATTTATCACCTTCAGTTGAAAAACATAATTATTAAAACATACCTTCAATTCAGTTAATAATTATTTTTTGATTAAATGACCAGAGGGGGGAACTGTCCACTCTCAATAAATAATGGACAACTTGTTCTGACTGTAAAATAAACACTTGAGGCTGTGAGTTTGTGTTCAACTGTCAAGGAGTTCTGGAGTACAAATAGAAAGTGTGTATTTACTTACCTTCTTGTCTCGATCGTAACATAGCCAGAATAAATACACACAGAAATATGTATTATCGCTGGAGACGTTTTCGTTAAAATAAATATGTACATAATGTTATCACTCTGTTTAGCAAATCTTAACTATGTAAACAAATGCAGGACCTTAGGTTACTTAACTACTGGTTAGAAAAATACTGTTACGGGAACAAGTGAAAATAAACAAGCAAGACGGAGACTTCTTAGGTACACAAAATAAAATGTACACAGAAAAATAACACTGATATGTATGGAGGAATACTAAAGAGTTGCGTTTTTATTTTTATTTAAATGTTGTCATTTTAAGCATATTTATTTTTTATGAACAATTGAAATCAACATTTTTATATTTAAGGGTTGCATTTTTCTATTGAATAATTTAATTCAATCATTTGTATATTTAAATTATTTTTCTTTCTAATAGTTGAATTAAAAAGAAGAAAAAAAAAGACCAAATTTTATTTTAAATTAAAGTTTGAAATTTTAATTCTAATATTTCAAAAATACATTTTCGAAATTAAATGTTCTTTAATTCATAAACATTTAAATTCAACTTTCAGATTTTTGTATAATTGTGCCACAAACCAAATTTGAATGTAAAGAAAAATATAATGTAACAAAAATTATTTAAAAAAAAATAGAATTATTTTTTAATTATTGAAATTAGAATGACTAACTTATTAGTTTAATATTTAGTTTAAGGGTGGCTCCATTATACCAATATTTGTATATTTAGTTTAAATGGTTATACTTTATTGTATTACTATTTAGTAAATGTATTTTTATATTATTGTATGTGTTAAAAAATGCATTAGTATTGAAAATATTAGAAATTTTTATTCATTCTTTTATTAATGATAAAAACAAAAAAAATGTAATTTTACAAATTATGAAATTTCTGTTGAAGAAAATAAAACTACATTTCAACATTCGAAAGGTTAAATTCAAACATTAAATATTCCGATGACCCAGAAATACTTCCACATACGGACATGAAGGTTTATTTATATTGTGGTAAAACAATAATAATCACCTTTGGCTCTAGGTAAATAAAACATGGCACTTATGGAAAGTAAGTAAGTAAGTAATTTTTATTTATATAGCACTTTTCCAGACCAGGGTCACAAAGCACTTAAACAATCAAAACAATATTCAATAAAGTATATATTTTAAAGGTCAAGATAAAACTGATAACACAACAGGAGTTCCAGAAAATCAAGGAAAAGCCTGAACAAGTAAAAGGATAAATAAACAGTTTACTGCAAGAAAAGGACATGCAAGACATTATCCTGATCTAATTGTAAATATTGTTTGCTTCAAGGGTTTCAGGCTGAAACGGTTTTTATCTGTAAAAAATAACTGAAAATTAGAAAAAAAAAAAAAGGGAAATGAATTAAAATACTGTAATAATAATAATAATGTAATTTCTAACAAAAATAGATACAAAAGTTTAACTAGTCAACAAAAGTTGCCTATAAATCCCACATCAATTAAAAATGTATTATTTTTAAAATACATCGTTAAAAGCTCATTCATTGACGTGTCTTTATCACGACTTGAACTTAGAACGTTCACCAAAGTCGGACAAAGTTCACCAGGTGAAATGTCAAACTATATATTGTTTTGCTTTTCTGCTCTTTAATACGAGAAATTAAACTTTTTTTTTAAGTTTATTTTCGTTATTGCGTTTCAAGATCATTAGAAGTGAAGGTGACGAGAAAAGTATCAAACATAATTCAACCTAACAATATTAATAATACTTAATAACAACGAGTAAATAACATAAAAAAGTCTTGTTATGTTCATGAGAAGACAGCGTTAAATAGAGGATGTTCTTACCTTCAGGTGAGTTCCAGAGACAGAACTTCTGCAGCAAGTTAGCAGCGGATCTTGACAGCTAGCTTGTGATGCTAGCAGCTAGTCGCAGGCTGGACAACTTTAGTAACCGCCCGCGGGAGGAAGACTCCGCCTGCAGCTCAAACAATAAACACATGATACTCGGAACCTCCCGTCGAGTCTCCGTGAATCTTTAATGTACAATAAAAAATGTTGTTTCGTTGCCTTTATCAAGCCTAAAGGTTCGTTTCACGCTCCAAGTGCACATAGCGGGATACGCTGATGCATAAAACAATCATACATGTGAACAGACTCATGGGAAATTGAGTTTATTATTATAATTATTTTGTTCATAATACATTTTTGAGTTCACGAGTTCAAGATTGCAGGAGGAAACCCACGGATGTTTTATTTGTTTTTTTAATAATATTATGAGAACGAATCCAATAATTTATATACTCGAATGAATGGCAAATACTGTTAAGAAGAAAAAATAATAATAATAATTTGGAATGTTTGTTGTCAATATCTGGATTAATTGGATTTTTTTTCTTCTTTTTTTTTTATAGTAAACGTTTAAAAGCGATACATTTCGGAAAGTACATTTTGGTTTAACTTTTCCGGTCAGAAAGTACAGTAGAACAACTAAGATAAATTTAACCTTTCAATATAAAAAATATTTAATTAAATGATGTTATACAATCGTTAAAAAAATGAATTGATTTTAATTTTTAAAAAAGTAACGTTTAAATATTTCTATTGCACTGATATACTTCCATACGTTAACACCGGAATGAATAAGAAAACCTTTTAATTTGAAAAAAGGAAAAGTAATAAAAAAAAATAATAATTGAAGAAAATTCGTTCCAGTTTTAATTTTAAAGTCAGAATTACACTTACAATTGGGAATACAATTAAATTACATGAAATTAATTCTAGCCCTTTTACAAAGTATTTATATTTAAAACCAAAGTTTGTCTGAACTGTCACACAATTGTGTTATCAGTTTTATCTTGACCTAAAGTATATACTTTATTGAATATTGTTTTGATTGTTCAAGCGCTTTGTGACCCTGGTCTGGAAAAGCGCTATATAAATAAATATTACTTACTTACTTACAAAACAACATGGGATGTCTTGCATCTAATCTGATTAGAAAATGTCACAATTATGACTTATTTTAATGATTACATTGGAAATAGAACATTTATATAAAAGAAAGGATACTTAAGCAGATAAGTAGAATTTTACCAGACAAAAATAAAGTGAAAAACCATGGACATAATAATAATATTACTTCAGCAGAACCTTTTCTATCTGATTTCATTAAGCCAGAGTGAGATCAGATGTACCGAGGCATGAAAGAGATCAATAAATAAGCTGCAGTGTTAGTTATGAAGAGAAGTGAGATTGACTGATGTCGAGGCAGCTTTAGTGTCTGTGACCATGGAAACAAAATAAGAATGTTTTGAAAGTTAAAACCAGGTGAGGAGTATTTTCTACTTCATCCTAAAGTACACAACCTGAGGTGTGTATCGTTAAGAGTATGATTTTACAATACGTATCGCGATACAGGGACAATGATACGATATACTGAGACATATAGTGACAGTGTAGTAACAAGGATATATGTGTAGTATTGTCCAGTACTTGACTCTGTTGTGGTGATAGTGAAGTAACAAGTATATATGTGTAGAATTGTTGAGTACTTGACTCTGGTGTTGTGATAGTGTAGTAACAAGTATATATGTGTAGTATTGTCCAGTACTTGACTCTGGTGTTGTAATAGTGTAGTAACAAGTATATATGTGTAGTATTGTCCAGTACTTGACTCTGTTGTTGTGATAGTGAAGTAACAAGTATATATGTGTAGAATTGTCAAGTACTTGACTCTGGTGTTGTGATAGTGTAGTAACAAGGATATATGTGTAGTATTGTCCAGTACTTGACTCTGTTGTTGTGATAGTGAAGTAACAAGTATATATGTGTAGAATTGTCCAGTACTTGACTCTGGTGTTGTGATAGTGTAGTAACAAGTATATATGTGTAGTATTGTCGAGTACTTGACTCTGGTGTTGTGATAGTGTAGTAACAAGTATATATGTGTAGTATTGTCCAGTACTTGACTCTGTTGTTGTGATAGTGAAGTAACAAGCATATATGTGTAGAATTGTCGAGTACTTGAATCTGGTGTTGTGATAGTGTAGTAACAAGTATATATGTGTAGTATTGTCCAGTACTTGACTCTGGTGTTGTGATAGTGTAGTAACAAGTATATATTTGTAGTATTGTCCAGTACTTGACTCTGGTGTTGTAATAGTGTAGTAACAAGTATATATGTGTAGTATTGTCCAGTACTTGACTCTGTTGTTGTGATAGTGAAGTAACAAGTATATATGTGTAGAATTGTCAAGTACTTGACTCTGGTGTTGTGATAGTGTAGTAACAAGTATATATGTGTAGTATTGTCCAGTACTTGACTCTGGTGTTGTAGTATTTACAGACCACATGACTCTTGACGGAGTCGTAACTGCTTTTTGATTTGTTTTCAAACCAAAATATGTCCAAACATCAGCCTAAAAAGCCGCTGAAGTCACTGTATCCTCTCGTCCTCAGTCATCGTTATGATTCCATTCTTCCTAGAGCTGCGGAGGACTAATGACTGCTGCCATCTAGGGCCCAAAAGTCTAAATGCAACACAAAAAATGAACAAACGCCATACATTATAATGTCAACATTAAACTAGTGACAGGCTGATGAAGCTTCATTAAACAGTGTTATGTTGTTCGGAGGTCAGTAGGTGGCGCCATCAGTTTAACAAGGTTGTGAAGTTTCTTCGGGATACATGTTTAAAACAAAGGAAAATAGTGCACAGACGCCATCTAGTGGACTCTGAAGGTAATGACACTGTTTCATGAAGCTTCATCAACACATCACTACCATCTAGTGGACTCTGAAGATAATGACACTGTTTCATGAAGCTTCACCAACACATCACTACCATCTAGTGGACTCTGAAGATAATGACACTGTTTCATGAAGCTTCACCAACACATCACTACCATCTAGTGGACTCTGAAGATAATGACACTGTTTCATGAAGCTTCATCAACACATCACTACCATCTAGTGGACTCTGAAGATAATGACACTGTTTCATGAAGCTTCACCAACACATCACTACCATCTACTGGACTCTGAAGATAATGACACTGTTTCATGAAGCTTCATCAACACATCACTACCATCTAGTGGACTCTGAAGATAATGACACTGTTTCATGAAGCTTCACCAACACATCACTACCATCTAGTGGACTCTGAAGATAATGACACTGTTTCATGAAGCTTCATCAACACATCACTACCATCTAGTGGACTCTGAAGATACTGACACTGTTTCATGAAGCTTCACCAACACATCACTACCATCTAGTGGACTCTGAAGATAATGACACTGTTTCATGAAGCTTCACCAACACATCACTACCATCTAGTGGACTCTGAAGATAATGACACTGTTTCATGAAGCTTCACCAACACATCACTACCATCTAGTGGACTCTGAAGATAATGACACTGTTTCATGAAGCTTCATCAACACATCACTACCATCTAGTGGACTCTGAAGATAATGACACTGTTTCATGAAGCTTCATCAACACATAGCTACCATCTAGTGGACTCTGAAGATAATGACACTGTTTCATGAAGCTTCATCAACACATAGCTACCATCTAGTGGACTCTGAAGATAATGACACTGTTTCATGAAGCTTCATCAACACATAGCTACCATCTAGTGGACTCTGAAGATAATAACACTGTTTCATGAAGCTTCACCAACACATCACTACCATCTAGTGGACTCTGAAGATAATGACACTGTTTCATGAAGCTTCACCAACACATCACTACCATCTAGTGGACTCTGAAGATAATGACACTGTTTCATGAAGCTTCATCAACACATTACTAGTTGATACCAACAAAGAACCTAATTAATTAGAATATATATTTAATTTCTAAAATAAACAAACAAATCTAACCTTTTGATATGGAAATTATTGAATTGAATTATTCCAAAAAAACTATTTAATATTCTGATGCCACTGATTTACTTCCATACGACTCAGCTACGACACAAATGTATCCAATTATTATTTGACAACCAAATTAAACTAATTAAGTACAAATAAATGGAGGCATCATTAAGAAGTTGCTCGACGTCTCGCGAAACATAAATATAATCAGTGGATCCAGACGCGCCACAAGAAAACACATAAATTCATCCCTTCAATGTTTTTAATGAGAGCACGGATCTCAACGAGTCATAAAGTCTAACGTTCACAGTCGTCTCTTGAGATTACAAACGTCCCGCGGTACAATTTAACCGCCGTTTGTTTTGATCACGGATATTTATTTTTCCGCTTTTTATTCCAATAAACTGCTGCGCAAACATGTTTTTTAAAGATCTGTTAATGTGCCGTCACTAAATATGTGAGGGCGAGTCAGCAGGTTTAGGAAACACAGCAGGTAGAAATGAGCTTCCAGTCATTTACAACTCGTTAAAGTGGAGACTCTGGTAGGAACTGTAGGGATCGTCGCCCACTTTTGAAACATTCTAGACTCCAGAAGGAAAAATGAAAAAAAGAAAATGTCAACATTTATAGCAGCGGAATATATATAAGGTTTACGAGTGACTTAAGGGCCTGCTTTTAGAAATGTCAAAAGAATATTAAAGGTTGGGAAAGATTTACTCAGAATACAAATGGATTACGATGATTTAATACAACAATAGGGAAATGAATGTAAGAAAAAACGCATGAAATGAAGACAAACTGAATATATTGATGATTTAACAGTGAAATAGATCAATAATGATGGTTTCAATCAGAGACATTTCTTTGTTGAACCACAGGAGACGATTGATTTGAAGTACAAGGAACTGCAGACGCTGTTTTAGTGAACAGGATTCAAATGTCACTTGAAATTTGTATTCAGGAGAAGAAGAAGTCTCAACGCTCTTTCAAAAAACCCTCAACTTCAAAAAATGTTCCACAATGGATGTTCTTCTTTTTTTGCTGGTGGTTTCCTGAGGCAATAGCTGAAAGGCCAGATCCGGGAAAAGCGTGGCCCGGGGTCATCAAGAAGCCCTTTGTCTATGTTTATTTGGCCTTTATGAAGACAATAAATCCACCATAAATAGTCCAGAAGCTAAGCCAAAGTTTTAAGATTGAATCATGAATACAAGTTAATATAACATGCATACACACATATGCTTTGGTTTTGGACATTCTGTGAGATATTAGTCCTTTTGTGGGAGATATTGGACTCTGTGTGAGATATAGGACTCTTTGTGTGAGATGTTTGACTCTGTGTGAGATATTAGACTCTTTGTGTGAGATATTGGAATCTATGTGTGAGATATTAGACTGTGTGAGATATTGGACTCTGTGTGAGATATTGCACTCTATGTGTGAGATATTGGACTCTTTGTGTGAGATATTGGAATCTATGTGTGAGATATTGGAATCTATGTGTGAGATATTAGACTGTGTGAGATATTGGACTCTGTGTGAGATATTGCACTCTGTGTGTGAGATATTGGATCCTTTGTGTGAGATATTGGACTCTTTGTGTGAGATATTGGACTATTTGTGTGATATTCTTGATTCTTTGAGTGATATATTGGACTCTTTGTGTAAGATATTGGACTCTTTGTGTGAGATATTGGACTCTGTGTGAGATATTGGACTTTGTGTGAGATATTGGACTCTTTGTGTGAGATATTGGACTCTTTGTGTGAGATATTGGACCTTTTGAATTAGCTATTTTACTCTTTGTTTGAGATATTGGACACTTTGTTTGAGATACTGGTCTCTTTGTGTGAGATATTGGACTCTGTGTGAGATATTGGACTCTTTGTGTGAGATATTGGACTCTGTGTAAGATATTGGACTCTTTGTGTGAGATATTGGACTATTTGTGTAAGATATTGGACTCTGTGTAAGACATTGTACTCTTTGTGTAAGATATTGGACTCTTCGTATGAGATATTGGACTCTTTGTGTGAGATATTGGACTCTTTGTGTGAGATATTGCACTCTGTGTGAGATATTGGACTCTTCGTGTGAGATATAGGACTCCTTGTTATTTTATTTTTTAGATATTTGACTCTTAAATATTATTATTTCTGTAAATCCACTTTATCTACTTGATATTTTATACCAACACTTCCGCTGTATTCAGCTAGCAAAAAAGTTTTATATATGAATTTTTTTTTGTTATATATTATATTCATATATTCAGACAAAGTATACCTTACTATTAAGATACTGTAAAAAAAACATAATCGACCAGAGTTCAAAATCTCATAAACAGTCAAGAGTCCAATATCTCACCAAATATCCAGAACCAAAGCGTCGACAAAATCGGGGAATGAACAGGAAAACTTAAAGAAACTTAAGCTTGTAACTGTTACAATAAAAGGAGACAATAAATTAAACACTAAGAAACGAAGTAAAAAAGGATAAAATGCAATTTTCCAACACATGAAAATTCTCTGTAAATGTTTATTTTTTGTAAACAGAATATTAGTTTAAATGCGTTAGTGTGAATAACATTTGATCCCAAAAACCCTCAAAAGACTCGTCACCCTAAATAAATAATCCAGTTAATCCTGAGCGACACATTCCTGTCCGAGGACGAAAATAACTTTTCCGAACGAAAATAACTTGAAAGCTAAAGATCAGAGTTGATCGTCACATGTCGTCGGAAGTCTTTATGACCAAAGCTGAGCATCACTCAGAGAGCTCTCTGGTCGTCTGGACGCTGCTGGCCATCGATTGTTTAGGAAACTTTAAAGATGTTTTATGAAACTTTGAAGAAGAATCAACAGGTCGATGATTCGTGAACCGTTTTATTTGACAAACCTCACATCTTAACTTTAAAGTGGACGGTTTGAGACTTTGAATGTGAAGAAAGTAATGTTTTTAAACCATGTTTCTCATTCGTTTGAATAGAAAAACTACTTTCGTTAAACTGAAGGTTTGTTTTTAAGGTTAAGATGAAGATAATATATAAGATAAGATGAAAATAATATATACGTTTAAGATGAATATAATATATAAGTTAAGATGAATATAATAGATAAGTTTAAGATGAATATAATATATAAGTTAAGATGAATATAATATGTAAGTTTAAGATGAATATAATATATAACTTAAGATGAATATAATATATAAGGTTAAGATGAATATAATATATAAGTTTGAGATGAATATAATATATAAGTTAAGATGAGGACAATATATATATATATATATATATATAAATATATAAGCATATATATGTATATATAAATAACTATATAATGTTAATATAAATATAATATTTAATTATACATAAGGTTAAGATGAATACTATATATATTTATATATATACATAAATATATAATGTTAATATAATCTATAATTATACATAAGGTTTAGATGAATACTAGATATATATATATATATATTATATATATATGCACATTTATATTAACCTTAAATATATACATATATATATATAAGGTAAATGTAATCTATAATTATACGGAAAGTTACGATGAAAGTCATATATAAGGTTAAGATGAAGATAATATATAATTATACATAAGGTCAAGATGAATACTATATATATATATATATTTATATATATATATATATATATATATAATGTTAATATAACCTATACTTATACATAAGGTTGATGAATACAAACATGGAGGTTTGTCATAGCGTGTCATCAATCCCCGGAAGTCTCTCCTCCAAGGGACTCGTTGTATAAACAAAGCGGGAGTGATTACAGCTGGAGGAGGAGTGAAGCCATTATTACATCATAATGGACTCTCGTAACCTCTCATTCGCCCAGATTTCAGAGCAACTTTATAAAGTAATAGGTTGAAAACATGGTCATGATGAGAGACATCACACTCAGCAGAGACACTTGGATCAGGACTGCTGTCCATCTTCACCTAAAGGACCCTCTCTTGAGGAGGTGCTGGAGATGGTTTGAAAGAGCAGTGAAGTATCTGCTCTGGACAGAGGTGGTGACCCAGGCACGACCTCTCGGCCACTTATGATGCAGAGCTCAACTCTCTTCCTAGAAAGATCCAGCAACACCTGACAAAACCAAGGGGTTTCTACGACCTTTGCGTTGACCTCTACTGCTCCCTATTGTATTTTGCAGGATATATACTCACACCTGCTCACCTGGAGCTGAAGAAGCCTCTCGTACGAGACGTGAATATGTTTTCTCACAACTCTACAGTCCAGTCGACTCTTCTCTGGAACCATCATTTATCTTTACATTATGAGTGTGTATTGTTAAGAATATATTGATACGTATCACGATACAAGGATATATTTGTTGTATAGTCGAGTATTTTTTAGTTTGATTGAGATAAAACAAGAAAGCTGAGGTGAGGAGACAATTACAAAGTGCAATAAAAACAATATTAAAGAATGAAATCAAATAATTACAAAGTGCAATACCAATAAAAACAATATTAAAGTATGAAATAAAACAATTACAAAGTGCAATAACAATTAAATCAATATTAAAATATATAAAATAAAATAACAATTACAAAGTGTAATAAGAGTAAAAAATCATTTTAAAGTATAAAATCAAAAGAATTACAAAGTGCAATAACAATAAAAAACAAAATTAAATATAAAATAACAATTACAAAGTGCAATAACAATAAAAACTAAATTCAAGTATAAATTAAAACAATTACAAAGTGCAATAACAATAAAAAATATATATTAAAATATAAAACAAAATAACAATTACAAAGTGTAATAACAATAAAAACTAAATTAGAGTATAAAATAACTATTACAAAGTGCAATAACAATAAAAACTAAATTAAATTATACAATAAAACAATTAAAAAGTGCAATAACAATAAATATATATATATTAAAATATAAAACAAAATAACAATTATAAAGTGCAATAACAATAAAAACTAAATTAGAGTATAAAATAACTATTACAAAGTGTAATAACAATAAAAACTAAATTAGAGTATAAAATAACAATTACAAAGTGCAATAACAATAAAAACTAAATTAAATTATACAATAAAACAATTAAAAAGTGCAATAACAATAAAAATATATATTAAAATATAAAATAAAATAACAATTATAAAGTGCAATAACAATAAAAAACTAAATTAGAGTATAAAATAACAATTACAAAGTGCAATAACAATAAAAATATATATTAAAATATAAAACAAAATAACTATTACAAAGTGTAATAACAATAAAAACTAAATTAGAGTATAAAATAACTATTACAAAGTGTAATAACAACAAAAACTAAATTAGAGTATAAAATAACAATTACAAAGTGCAATAACAATAAAAAACTAAATTAAATTATACAATAAAACAATTAAAAAGTGCAATAACAATAAAAATATATATTAAAATATAAAACAAAATAACAATTATAAAGTGCAATAACAATAAAAACTAAATTAGAGTATAAAATAACAATTACAAAGTGCAATAACAATAAAAAATATATATTAAAATATAAAACAAAATAACAATTACAAAGTGCAATAACAATAAAAACTAAATTAGAGTATAAAATAAAAATTACAAAGTGCAATAACAATATAAAAACTAAATTCAAGTATAAAATAACAATTACAAAGTACAATAACAATAGAAAAAATATTAAAATATAAAATAAAATAACAATTACAAAGTGCAATAACAATATAAAAACTAAATTCAAGTATAAAATAACAATTACAAAGTACAATAACAATAGAAAAAATATTAAAATATAAAATAAAATAACAATTACAAAGTGCAATAAAAATAAAAAATAAATTGAAGTATAAAATAAAATAGGAATTACTTAAATGTAGTTAATTAATTAAATTACTGAATTGAAATACATAAGCGAGCTCATGCTCTTCACAGGGCAAACCATTCAAGGTCACACAGGCTGTATATCTGAATGTATCTTGACCTATAGTTCTTTTAAATCTGACAGGAAGCAGATTTTAATGATCTCCCCCTGGTGGGTTGGTCGTGAACATCCCTGACTTTAGTAAAATAACTCTTCAGGTAATCCAATCCAATTCAATTCAATTTTCAATTGGATCCGGATCGTGACAGAAATTACACTATTCACCTGCACCACCTGCTGACAAGGATATATGTGTAGTATTGACCAGTACTTGACTCTGGTGTTGTGATAGTGTAGTAACAATTTTATATGTGTAGTATTGTCGAGTACTTGACTCTGGTGTTGTGATAGTGTAGTAAAAAGGATATATGTGTAGTATTGTCGAGTACTTGACTCTGGTGTTGTGATACTGTAGTAACAAGGATATATGTGTAGTATTATCCAGTACTTGACTCTGGTGTTGTGATACTGTAGTAACAAGGATATATGTGTAGTATTGACCAGTACTTGACTCTGGTGTTGTGATAGTGTAGTAACAATTTTATATGTGTAGTATTGTCGAGTACTTGACTCTGGTGTTGTGATAGTGTAGTAACAAGGATACATGTGTAGTATTGTCCAGTACTTGACTCTGGTGTTGTGATAGTGTAGTAACAAGTATATATGTGTAGTATTCTCAAGTAATTGACTCTGGTGTTGTGATAGTGTAGTAACAAGGATATATGTGTAGTATTGTCCAGTACTTGACTCTGGTGTTGTGATAGTGTAGTAACAAGTATATATGTGTAGTATTCTCCAGTAATTGACTCTGGTGTTGTGATACTGTAGTAACAAGTATATATGTGTAGTATTGTCCAGTACTTGACTCTGGTGTTGTAGTATTTACAGACCACATGACTCTTGACAAAGTCTCAACTGCTTTCATTTGATTTCAAACCAAAATATGTCCAAATATCAGCTTTAAAAGCTGCTGGAGTCACTGTATCCTCTCGTCCTCAGTCATCGTCAGGATCTTGCAGGATTTCATTGTTCCTTTATTTGCGTAGGACAGAAAGACGGCCATCACGTGCGCCGAAGTTTAGTTGCAACTCAAAAATGAACAAACGCCGTTAATATTTGTATGTTCATAGTAAATAAATCAAATAAAGAAAATGAATTTATATATAAACCAAAAAAAACATATAAAATAGAATACATTTTAGAAATCTTCACTGAATATTCGAATAACATTTTTAATTAAAAAAGAAACTGTTGTTTTTATTTAACACACACTTTTAACCAGAAAATAAGATAAATATGAAGGATTTAGGAGCCAAAAATAAATAAAACAATGATATAAAAACATATAATGCTTGTATATGAAGTAAAGTTATTTTTGAATATGTTGAATTTATTTAATTATTTTAAAAAGAAAAAAAATGAAACCTTACAATATACACATTGTTTAATTTATTTATTTAAACAAAAATATTAGTCATACATGTTATGTCTCGTGTGTCTTTCTTGGTGTTTCCTGTTTTTATTTTGAAACCCGCTCCCTTCTGTGTCTGTGAGTTCCCTTTCCGGCCCCTCCCCCTGCTGATTGTTATTGTCTCCACCTGTCTTGTGTTCTGCAGCTGCCAGTGATTGCTGGCAGTCTTCATATTCTGCTCACTCTCCCTCAGTCTTTGTCGGTACGTCACACTTGTTGTTCCTTGTTGCTTTTAGTTTGTTTTTCACGTTTTAGACTCCCTATTCGAGATTGTTTCGCCTTCCCGGTTTTGACCCCTGGTACGTCTTCTCGTTTGTCTGCCTGCCTGTGACCTTGACCTGTTTTCTGGATATCGTACCTGTCGGATGTATATTGCCTGGACTACCTGTGACGATCCCTCTGCCTGCTGCTAATAAATCTGTCAAGTTTGACAATCGAACACTTTCTGCGCCTGGGTTTCCTTCCGCACCCTGACAATACATCAAATTAATATATATATATATTTTGTTTGATTAAAATGTGAACTAGAATGTTTTGAATATTTTCCGCATGAATAATATACAAGAGAGCTGCCACGATTGGCCGAACCATCATCTCTCAGGTTCAATTACTGTTTCCTCTAGAAATGCTGAGAGGATGAGGAAGAGGAAAAATTTGAAGACGATTAGAACAAGAAGATTTGTCATCAGAGGCAGGATCTGCTGTCAGACTGATAGGACTTGAAGAACACTCATTATTGCAACATTCTCCTCAACTCGACGTTTCATGTTCAGAATGAAGGACCAGGTGAGTTTGTGAGGCTCTGATCTTTCTGCTGGAGCTCATTTAACTCCTGTACACAAGTCAGAGAAGCTTCATCATCATCTTTATCATCTTCATCTTCATCATGTTCATCATCATCTTTATCATCATCTTCATCCTTATCATCATCATCTTCATCATTATCATCATCATCTTCATCATCATCATCATCTTTATCATCTTCATCTTCATCATGTTCATCATCTTTATCATCATCTTCATCCTTATCATTATCATCTTCATCATTATCATTATCATCTTTATCATCATTATCTTCATCATCATCATCATTATCATTATCATCTTCATCATCATCTTTATCATTATCATCTTCATCATCATCTTTATCATTATCATCATCTTCATCCTTATCTTCATCCTTATCATCATCTTCATCATCATCATCATCTTTATCAACATCATCATCATTTTCATCCTTATCTTCATCCTTATCATCTTCATCACCATCATCACCATCTTCATCATTATCATTATCATCTTCATCATCTTTATCATTATCATCTTCATCCTTATCTTCATCCTTATCATTATCATTATCATCTTCATCTTCATCTTCTTCATCGTCATTGTCATCGCCATCATCTTCATCATATGATCCTCATCGTCATCTTCATCTTCATCATCATTATAATCTTCATCTTCATCATCATCATCATTATCGAGAGAATCACAATTTCATTTATGCTGTATGTCTTAATGCATACATATTTGATAATAAAATAACTTGACTTGATCATCATCATCATCATCAATTCAAATACTTGCAACAAAAAAAAAAAAAAAGTTTAAACATTTGAAATGTTAGCTTAAACAATAGACTAAATACAATAGACAATATTCTGATGATGAAATACTTCATACTTCAAGAAACTCCTCCCTCACAAACCAAAGCCATTATAACTACAATCATTATATTAAATAGTTTTGTGATAATGAAGCTAAACTAAAATTGAAAACTGAATGGATTGAATAGAAAAATAACTTAGAGTCTGCTAAAACAAACTTCTTGATCCGACCTCTGACCTCTGACACCTCTGAAGTCACTGCTTGACCAGAGAGACTGTAACTGACGAATATCTATCCTTCCTGCGACACTGCAGAACATTGGGGAAGTGGTAGAGGAATTAAACTCTGGAAAAGTGACACTTGCATTGTCGGGAAATATGGATCAAAACGGTCTTTTCGAGCCTCCGAAGAGAAACACAGCGAGCCGTGGATGAGAGGGATGGATGTGCAACTCACTGCTGCCCTCTGTTGGTTGAATGAGTCATGACTATGACGACTTGATCATTCACAGAGAGAATAAGGAACATTAGTTCAAACTTGAGTACGGAAGTCAAACAGTAAACATAAATGAAAATGTAATTATGTATATAGTGCAGAAAATGTGCAAAATGGAAAGTATGGACTGTTCACTATTTTTTGTGTTATTTGTATTAATTAATTTATTAATTATTAACATGTATTTTATGTTGTCACCACATAATATCCACTGTTGCGTTTACAACAATAAAAGTTGTTTTGATTCTGATCTTAGAAAGAGAGGTGTAAGAAAGTAAATATAAAGATGTTCGCACAATTATACCAAAAAAATATAAGAATATATTGCAGTTAGAAAATGTGTTTTTGAATTATTGGAATTAGAATATTGAACTCAATGTGTAAAATATATATATATATAATCTATATATTTATTTATTTAAAATAAATTATTCAAAAAGATAATTCATTGATTTAGATTAACATTTCAAAAAGAAAAAATAACCAATCAATCAATCAATCAAGTTTATTGATAAAGCACTTTAAAAACAACAACAGTCGATACAAAGTGTTGTACAATGACATGAAAGTGCTAAGAAAGCAGTTAAAACACACAAAAATAAAACAATATCAAATAAAACAAGTCAAAAGCACTAAAAACAGCTCAGAGTCTCATGCTGTGTTAAAAGAGAATAAAAGTGTGTTTTAAGACGAGATTTGAGTGAATAAAAATCAATGTTTCTATGTGTACATTTTTAAAATACAGCATAACTCAACATAACACTGAATCAGAAGGATCTGGTTTCTCTGATACAAGATATAGAGTTTGTGTTGAACTCATTTTCATCTTTACTTCTTTGGAGAAAATCTTTTTTTCACAAAATAAAATACCTTTCACACTGTAATATTGAATCAAAACAAAATGTACATCAATTCTTCTTCTTTCTGACTCCTCGTGGACGACTGGCTGTGTAAGTGTGTGTATTGTCAAGAATCTGATGATACGTATCACGATACAGAGGCAACCATAACATCCAATGAGATACTGTAGTAACCAGGATATATTTGTAGTACTGTGGAGTACTTGAGTAACGACTGCTGCCATCATCACCGGATCATGAAGGTGTTTATTAAAGAAGATTTAAAGAAGACTCGTCATCATCAGGAACAATCCAATCACAGAGGTTCTAATCCAGTCACATGACGTCACTGTGTCTTCACTGCGGCACAAACGACAAACGTTCTCAGAGACGTTCATCCAAACATTGAAGCTTCATGTGATGATGTCACTCCTGGAGACTCACAATCTCACTGTCGTCTACTTCAGCTTCACAAACTCACACGAGGATGAACAATAAACGAAGACTCCAGCATGAAGAGGTTGAGTGAAGCTGGTCTGGACTCTGTGGAGGAGAGTCATGGTCTCAGAGACGCTGTAGAAGGACAGAAGACCTGCAGAGTGATCCAGGTACACCCCCACTGTGGAGGGTCTGACTCTGGAGACTTTAGTTTCGATGTTGTTGTGTATAAATGAACAACCAGAGTCGTTACACCATAAACACCAAGATTTGTCATTATATCCAAATACACTTTCTGTTCCTGATCTTCTGATGTTCTTGTATGAAACTGCTACTGCAACACATTCTGTTCTCTTCACCTCCCAGTAACAACGTCCAGTCAGAGACTCTTGACTCAAGACCTGAAGAGAATTATTGAATCTGTCTGTATGACGAGGACGAGGCTGATGTTTTCTCATGATTGTCACTTTCTTGTTTCCTTCAGACAACATCAACCTTGAGTGTGCAGTGTTTGGATCCAGAGTGATGTCCTGTGAGTGTGTGAGGAACTGCTCTCTGGTCTCTAGAAGGAACATCATGGAGATGTCGGTCCACATGTCTCTCAGAAGGTCCAGGACTTGGTCTCTGGAGGCTGACACGGCTGCTGTTACTTCCTCAAAGCGACGGTGAGTTTGCTCAAGGGTCGTGGAGGAGGTCGTGTCCTCACTGACCTCTGAGAGTGAGGTCCAGTTCTGCAGGAAGATGATGTCACTGTCGGTGAGTGACAGCTGCTGCAGCTCAGCCTCTTTCTTCTTCAGCTCAGAGATCTCCTGCTCCAGCTGCTCCTGACGTCCTCGGACTCGAGCGTCTTCAGTCTCCTGCAGAGATCTGATCTGCTGCTCCACATCAGACATTATTCTCTGGAGGATCTGGATCATCTGGACGAGGGTCTCCTGACTGTCCTTCAGTGCTTCCTCAGCAGAGACTCTGATGTTCTTCTGCTCCTGCTGGAGCAGCTTCACTTCCTTCTCTCTCTTCTGGATCTTCTGCTGGATCCTTCCTCGACTCTGATCCAGGTCTTTCTCTCTCTCCCTCCTCTCTGCTGTGGTCGAGACGATGTCATGATCTTTGTGTTGGTCCACAGCACAGAGAGAACAGATGAGCTGCTCATCAGAACGACAGAACATCTTCTTCTCCTCCTCGTGTTCAGAGCAGATCATCTCCTGGAGCTGCTTGGACGGCTGGACCAGCTTGTGTCTCCTGAAGGCTGGAGCTTCTCGATGAGGCTGAAGATGTTCCTGACAGTAGGAGACCAGACACACCAGACAGGACTTGAGGGCTTTCATCTTCCTCCCAGTGCAGACGTCACAGGTCACATCTTCAGGTCCAGCAGAGCAGAGGTCCTCAGCTGCTCCAGTCTTCTTCAGCTCCTCCACTAACTCTGCTAACACAGTGTTCTTCTGGAGGACAGGTCTCTCGCTGAAGCTCCGTCTGCACTGAGGACACTCGTAGATGTTCTTGTCCTGCCAGTGACCTTCAACACAGGTCTTACAGTAGTTGTGTCCACATGGAAGAGAGACTGGATCCTTCAGTAGATCCAGACAGATGCAACAAGATCTCAGATCAACTCTAGTCTCCATGTCTCTGCGACTGAAACACTCCTTCACAGGTGAACTCTTTTATAGTCTCAGTCACATGTCTCTGCCACGATCTGCTCCAACCTGTTGATCCACATTATCAAACTTCCTTGAAACCACCTGTTGTTCAGGACAAAGACACACCTTGATTCTAACACACACACACACACACACACACACACACACACACACACACACACGCACACACACCTGTGTATCTATCGTTCACAAATCAGCCGATACGTCTCACATACACAGAAAACGATACAATGAATTACAATATATAGTGATAGTGTAGTAATAAGTATATATTTGTATTATTGTGCAGTACTTGACTCTGGTGTTGTGATACTGTAGTAACAAGGATATATGTGTAGTATTGTCAAGTACTTGGCTCTGATATTGTGATACTGTAGTAACAAGGATATATGTGTAGTATTGTCGAGTACTTCACCCTGGTGTTGTGATAGTGTAGTAACAAGGATATATGTGTAGTATTGTCGAGTACTTGACTCTAGTGTTGTGATAGTGAATTAACAAGGATATATATGTACTATTATCAAGTACTTGACTCTGGTGTGTGATACTGTAGAAACAAGGATATATATGTACTATTATCAAGTACTTGACTCTGGTGTGTGATACTGTAGTAACAAGGATATATGTGTATTATTGTCCAGTACTTGACTCTGGTGTTGTAGTATTTACAGACCACATGACTCTTGACTAAGTCGTAACTGCTTTTATTTGTTTTCAAACCAAAATATGTTAAAACATCACCTATAAAAGCTGCTGATGTCACTGTATCCTCTCGTCCTCAGTCACTGGGACCTCATTGTTTCTTTAGATACAGACGACATAATGACTGCTGCCATCTAGTGCCAGTTAAATGAAAAACGTTCTGATAATTTGAATGTTCACAAGAATTATTTGATTTTATACTCACCGTAATAAAGCGTAAAATAACTATAATTTAAAAAATGCCAAAAATAAAAGGAAAATTGAACAATAAACGAGTGTCTTTTTTTAATATGTATACATGGATACAGTGTCGTTGGGTATCGTGAAAGAAATATCAGGATATTTAAGTGAATCCATATTTACACCCTTATGATTTAGTAGATTTCATTTTGAGAATCATGGAAGCTGCACCGAGTGACCAGTAAAGTCAAGCTTGACCATGTGACCTCTTGGTTTTATATCCACGGCTCAAAACACGCAGCCATGATCCCAATATCTCCGACTCAGAAGTCACTTTGGTTCCCTGGTGATGTGTATATATATTTCATCTTTTAAAATTATTAAACCCTATTGAATCCAAATGATGGCTTTTCCAATATTCTAAATTCTCGACCATAATAATGAAGTGTGTTATTTTAATGTTGACATATTACATATTGTGTCCACATTGTGATATTATCAGTGCAAATAAACTGATCATTGTTAGGGTTTTGTTCCGATGAACCGACCCCTCCCCAGATCGATATGTTGTGGTTGTAAATTACAGGTGGTTCATAGGAACGCAGCCGCATAATCAACTATTTCCAGGTCTGAAAAGTACTTTCAGGTTCATAGAAACCATCAGGTGGTTCAATCACGTTGAACCAGTACAGCTCCTCCCTCTCTGGAGCAGGCAAGACTTCATTCTTGGTGGAGAGTTGGACGAGGTTGAGTTCTTGTTTGTACAGCTCAGAGTAATCACAGCAATAGTTTGTGTCACCATCTGGGAACTGGACCAAATTTCCAGAGGGCGTGAAAGCCTAAGATGTGCCAGTGAGTGATACAATTCTTTGTTTGTTTCCATCCCCTCGTCCTCTTCTCCTGCCACACCCATGCACTCCAGCCAATAGGGAGCTATGATAGGAGCCTCAAAACTATCATCATCTCTCTTTTTAGAGAAGCTCTTTAAAGTCTTTAAGTTGAATCTTAATTAGCTGTATCGGGAGCTCAATGAAAGCAATTTGTTGAACTATTCTTTTTATTGGGAATTCTCAGAAAATCTTTGATTAGAGTAACTCATAAGATTTACCATTAAGTTAAAAACAGAGAAAATATTATTTTCTTCCCTGGAGCTTTAACTTGTCACCTGCAGTAAAAGTTACTTCTTCTTGAAAAGAGGAGGTCAATAAATTAATAGAACATATTAATACTAATAATAATATTAATGCTTAAAATAATAGGTAGAGAAGCAAGAACAAAAACAAATAATTAAAAAAATTAAACTATGAAATAGGAAGAAAGAGAAAAAAAAAATCTAAATCAAAGAACCAAAACTTTATTAACTAATTAAAATCCATTATAAAATCAGAAATCAATAAAACAAAATTGATTTTCACGTTCACTGGCAGGACAAGAACATTTAAAAAATGCCAAAAATAAAAGGAAAATTTAACAATAAACAAGTGTCTTTTTTTAATATGTATTCATGGATACAGTGTCGTTGGATAAAGTGAAAGAAATATCAGGATATTTAAGTGAATCCATATTTACACCCTTATGATTCAGTAGATTTCATTTTGAGAATCATGGAAGCGATTCAACCCTCTTGTAAAAGCTGAATTAAATAGAGGAAATGAAAAAATCTTACCACCTTTGTTGAGGTCTGGGCAGACAGCAGCGCTGACGTGTCGTCACACTCTTCAGTGAGAGGAACGTTGATCAAACATCGATGACGTCCGATGACGTCAGAGTTCGTCCGAGCGATCGCGACTGCGTGTCTCATCCTGACCTGTACTCCAGACCTTCTCGGTCTCTTGTGGAAATCGCCGGGTACCCGAGAGATCAACCGATATTCCACAGAGTCCGAGTCGATGAGAAGCGTAAGAGGAAACCGACTCACGGAACGTTGGTAACTGTCGAGAGTGAAGTCTTCCATCGACTCTCTGATGCTGAAAAGAGTATCACGATCATAGATCCGTGATACTTTACTTTCTTACTTAGGCCTTTGTATTCCTTTCGCAACATAGGCCATTGATGAATAGTTTCCACCCCCGTCTGTCTTGTGCCATCCTCTCCAGCTGTTTCCACATCAGTCCCTTCTTTTTCACATCTAGCTCTGTGCTCCTCCTCCAGGTGTTTTTGGGCCTCCCTCTGCTCCGTTTGCCTTGTGGGTTCTATGTTAGTGCCTGTTTGGTTATTGCCGTTTTGCTTTTTCTTAGTGTGTGACCTATCCAGCTCCACTTTCTCCTTATCAGCTGTATCTCTATTGGCTCTTGATTGGTGCGTTCCCACAGGTTGATGTCTAAGGCAGTGGTTGATGAAAGTCTGTAGTTTATTGGTGATGGCATTGGTGGTCCTCCAAGTTTCTGATCCATACAACAGTACGGATCTGACGTTGGAGTTGAAGATTTTGAGCTTCATATTGAGTGAGATGTTCTTAGTTTTCCAGATCTTATTTAATATGTTGAATGTTGTTTTTGCTTTCCCTATTCTTGACTTCACATCTTCCTCTGTCCCACCATCCACTGCTATCACACTTCCCAGGTATGTAAATTTGACGACCTCTTCCAGTGTCTGGTCCCCGATGTTTATAGATGTTTTTGCTCCGTTAATTTTAAGCCCCAGTCCTGCTGCTGTTGTTTCTAGCAGTTGGGATTTCTCTTTCATCTGCTGGTGGCTATGTAAGAGTAGTCCAATGTCATCCGCAAAGTCAAGGTCCTCTAGCTGTTCTTTCAGACTCCATTGGATGCCAGTATTTGTATTGTGGGTAGCTTGCTTCATAGTCCAGTCAATGCACAAGAGGAAAAGGAAAGGGGAAAGCAGGCAGCCCTGTTTCACCCCAGTGAGCACCGTGAATGTTTCTTGTGCCTGTCCCTGGTGGAGCAATTGGCATTGCATGTCCTGGTATGTATTCTTGATGATGTTTATGTATGTGGGGGGGATTCCGTAGTGTGCCATTAAATCCCATAGCAGCTTTCGGTCTACACTGTCAAATGCTTTTTCGAAGTCGATGAAATTGACATAAACAGGTGTGTTCCATTCTATAGATTGTTCGATGATGATCCTGAGGGTAGCAATTTGGTCACTGCATGATCTTCCGTTTCTGAAACCAGCTTGATTTTCTCTCAGTTCATCATCAACCGCCTTTCACAATCTCACTAAGATGATGCGATTTAGCACTTTGCCTGGTGTTGATAGCAACATGATTCATCGGTAGTTATTGCAATCCCTGAGGTCTCCTTTCTTAGGAATGATTGCAATAAGCCCGCCCTTCCAGTCTGTTGGTATATTTTCCTCATCCTCCCATATTTCCTTGATCAGCTGGTATAGCATGTTGGTTGAGGTTTCTACGCTGGGATGTCGTCTGGTCCTGCTGCTTTGCCACGTCGTAGTGCCTTGATGGCCTTCTTTACCTCAGAACTTGTTGGGGGGGCACAGTTGATGTTAAGTGTGCTGCTGGAGGAATCTCTACCTCTTGGACCGGGGATGGTCTATTGAGCAGCTCCCTGAAATGCTCTGTCCATCTTTGGTGTTGTTCTTCCTTGGTGGTAAGGAGTCGTCCCTGTTTATCACGGATTTGTGTGTTCGTCTGTCTGAACTTTCCGGCCAGTTTCTTGGTGGTCATGTAGAGATCCTTGAGGTTGTTTTTTCCAGCTGCTTCCTGTGCTTCTTGTGCCAAGGCCTCAATGTAATTTTGTTTGTCACATTTAGCACTTTTCTTCACCTTCTTGTTTGCTAACTCATAGTTCTTCTCAGTGTTTCTGTTGACAGCCAGAGATTGTGTTTTGTTGTCTTCTTCCCCACCACTTCTAGGCATGTTTCCTTCCATATGTTTTTCAGGCTGTTCCAGTACTCTTCCACTGATTGTGGAAGTTCTTGCAGGGCTTGAAACCTGTTCTGTAGGGTGGTTTTTTTGGTTGTTTTTTTTTAGAATCCCTTATTAGTCCCGCGAGGGGAAATTCGGTAGTGCTTTTGACAGCCATTCACACATACTGATGGGAGTAGGCTGCACACCTGCGCCAAGTCTACCATCAGGAGCAATCAGGGTAAAGTGTCTTGCTCAGGGACACAACGACACAAGCTTGTCTGGAGCTGGGATTGAACCTGCAACCTTTTGGACTGCAGGCAACCACTCTACCTTCTGAGCTATGACGCCCCCATACGATACGGTTCAGTTGTTCCAATGTCCTGGAAGAGCTGTAGGTTGAATTTTGTTCTGCTGTCAGAGGGGTTGTTGCAGCGCTTTAGCTTGAGTTGGAGTTTTGCAGCCAGTAGGTGGTGGTCTGTCCCGGCGTCTGCCCCCCTCTTCACTCGTACATCCAGGAGAGAATGCCTGAACTTCCTGCTTATACATATGTGGTCTATTTGGTTTTCGGTGGTGTGGTCAGGTGATATTCAGGTGGCTTTGTGGATGGGTTTATGGGGAAAAACAGTCCCTCCTATGACCAGATTGTTGTCAGCACATACGTCTGCAAATTTCTCCCCATTTTCGTTCATGGTACCAAGTCCATGCTTTCCCATAGCCAGTTCATATCCATTGTTGTTATTTCCCACCTTCGCATTCATGTTGCCCATGAGTAAGAGAAGGTATTTTTCTTTTCTGGTCTGGAGTAGATGTTGTAACTGGTTTTAGAAGTTGTCCTTTAGTTCCTCATCAATATTGTTGGTGGGTGCATAGCACTGTACGATTTGAAGGTTGATTCTTTTATGGGTGGTTTGGAATCTTGCAGTGATGATTCTTGAATTAATGGGCTCCCAGCTGATGAGGGCCCTCTGTGCTTCTTTGGAGAGCATAAATGCCACTCCCTCCGTGTGTGGTGCTTTTTCATCTGCGTGTCCAGAGTAGAGTATGGAGTCACCATTGGCCAATTTGACTTCTCCTGAGTGGAGCCATCTGGTTTCGCATAGGCCGAGGATAGAAACCCTGTATCTCCTCATCTCCTCTGCAATGACTGTCGTCTTCCCTGCTGTGAACATGGTCCTGATGTTCCAGGTTGCGATGTTGGTAGGTTGCCTAGGGGATAGAAGATTCCGACGCACCTAATCCATATGGTTTTCAGTGTGCGTCTTCATTTTCTCTTTAGCTTGCATGCCCGAAAAGTCTTCATCTCCTAGGTTGTGGGGTTTCTTTTTCTTCATCAATGTTTCTGTAATCAGTTGAATCCACTTCACGGGTGATTGGCCCATGAGTTTTACCATTGCCCTATTGGCCAGCTTTACCTGTTTCCACCTCTCACGACAGGGACGTTAGGGTTGGGTTTTGAGAGAGGCATAGATCCGCGATGCTTGAGACATATCTTTAGTGATATAAGCATAATATCCGGACAAGCATAATAGTATAATAGTGGTAAAATCGAAGTTTATAAAGTACCTCAGTATGGACAAAATAATGTAATGCAGGGGTCTCAGACACCTGGCCCGCGGGCCAATTGCGGCCCGCGAGACGTTATTTTGCGGCCCCCACCTTAATATAAAAGTTTAATGTTAGTGCGGCCCGCGAGTTGTATATGAATGGCGCTTGACAGCATTGTGTGCGGAGCTGAAGAAATCTACCAATCACGGTGTGGTATATGGCTCTCGGGGGCCGGACATTGACGTCACTTGTGTGATGCAAGCAGAGAAGCTTTTGTTTCCACTAGACCCGCACGCGCTCTTCCTCCCTCCCTCCCTCGCTCGCTTGCCCGCCTGCTCTCTCGCTCTCTCTGTCACTGTGTCTCTCCCCTGCTCCCTCCCCCGGCGCCGCTGTAAACGGGCTGGGGAGACGAGCGGTCCGGTAGCTTCACTCCGCCGAAGGACTGAGCGACAATACAAAACTGTGGTGCACTGGACCCCAGCGCTGATGCTCCGACAGAGAGTCGCCGGGCGAAACGGACGTGAAACACGATAGTCGTGATGTTCGCCCGTTCGGGGCTAATTGTGCTTCCATAACTGTAAACTCCACGGCGAGCCCCCTCCCGCTGGCTCCAGACAGAGACGATTTTGTGTGTAGTGGAAAAGCGGCAAATGAGTGATCGCGACAGGAACGTTGCCATGGAGACGAGGGTTTATTTACGTGCCTGGCTGCAGTCACACCGCGACACCTGTCCGTCAGTAATAACAGTCCCCGATAACCTGGACCAATTCAAACCATTTTTTTTTTATTGTTTAATTTGTGTTGCCTCACACGATGAACATATATTTCTTTATGACGCCGGATAACACTCTGGGAGCCGTCACTTTTTTTGCACTCGCTATCCCGGTACTTTGCCGGCTATTATCCGCCGACTGCCGTGTCGCTGTAGGGAGGAAAAGCGGATCTACACACATTGCGGAAATAACATTATTCTCCGTGCGTCGGCTGAATACAAATATATTCCACAACCCCAAACATGTCTTTTTCAAAGCCTGCAGTGAAGAGAAAGGTTAGTGATGAGCAAAGACGATTCCAGGAAAAGTGGGAGATGCAATATTTATTTTTTGAGCACGGGGGCACCCCGACGTGTCTTATTTGCACAGAGAAAGTTGCGGTGCACAAGGAATACAATTTGAAACGTCATTACACAACTAGACATGCTGAGGAGTATGAAAAATACCAGGGAGATGAGAGAGTGAACCGAGTTGCAAATTTAAAAAAGAGTCTACTGAGGCAACAAGATTTCTTCAAGAAAGCAACCAAAAAGAGCGATGCAGCAGTCAAAGCTAGCTACATGCTGAGTGAGATGGTTGCTAGCGCGGGAAAGCCACTCAAAGAAGGTGAATTCATTAAAAAGTGCAAGTTACAGGCTGCAAGTATAGTTTGTCCGGAAAAGATGGATCAGTTTAGCAACATCAGCCTTTCTGCCAATACCGTGGCAGAGCGCATTTCTGACTTGTCAACTAACATTTATGATCAACTGTGCGAGAAAGCCAAATATTTCAGTTCATACTCAGTCGCTCTTGATGAGACCACAGACATCACAGACACTGCCCAGCTCGCAATACATGTCCGTGGTATTGATGACAATTTTGAAGTGATAGAGGAGTTGCTCACAGTAGCTCCAATGCATGGCCAGACCACCGCTCAGGAGATATTTCACCAGCTGTGTGATGCCATTGAGAATGCCGGTTTGCCATGGAAGAGGTTAATTGGAATAACAACCGATGGAGCGCCATCAATGACTGGGAGGAAAAATGGACTAGTGACACTTGTTCAAAAAAAACTGAAAGAGGAGGGCGCAGAGGAGGCCATTGCTTTGCACTGCATTATCCATCAGCAGGCCCTTTGCAGCAAATGCCTGAAGTTCGATCATGTGATGTCTGTTGTTGTCAAATGCATAAACCAAATCAGATCTAGGGGCTTAAAGCACCGAAGTTTCCGTGCTTTTTTAGAGGAAATGGAGTCTGAATATGGGGATGTGATCTACTTCACTGAGGTACGTTGGCTCAGCAGGGGAAACTCGTTGAAGAGATTTTTTGAGTTGAGAGCAGAGGTGAAAGCCTTCATGGAGAAGGTTGGGGTGGATGTTCCTTTGCTAAGTGATCCCAAATGGCTCATGGACTTAGCTTTTCTTGTTGACATCACACATGAGCTTAATGTACTGAACAAGAAATTACAAGGCCAGGGGCAACTCATCAGTGCTGCCTATGACAACATTAGGGCATTCTCCACAAAATGTCTGTTATGGAAAACCCAGCTCTCTCAGACAAACCTTTGCCATTTCCCAGCATGCAAGGCACTCGTGGATGCAGGCACACCATTCAGTGGTGAGATGTATGTTGATGCCATTTTGAAGCTAGGGGAGGAATTTGATCACAGATTTGCAGACTTCAAGACACACAGAGCCACATTTCAAATTTTTGCAGACCCCTTCTCCATTGATGTGCAAGATGCACCTCCTTTGCTTCAAATGGAGCTAATTGACCTGCAGTGCAACTCTGACCTCAAAGCCAAGTTCAGGGAGGTGGGTGGAAAAGCAGACAAACTTGGACAATTTTTGAGAGAATTGCCTCCCAGCTTCCCTGAGCTTTCCCGAATGTACAAGAGGACCATGTGCCTTTTTGGAAGCACATACTTGTGCGAAAAGCTCTTCTCCACCTTGAACTTCAATAAGTCCAAGTACAGGTCCAGACTTACTGATGATCATCTTCAAGCAATACTGAGGGTCTCAACTGCTTCCTCTCTCCAGCCAAATGTAGCTCAACTATGCGAGAGGAAGCGCTGTCAGGTGTCTAGCAGCAAGAAGTAGGCAAGAGAAGCCATGTTCAAGCCATGTTCAAGTTCACGGATTTACTTATCGTTAATTCTCACATAGTAAGTATGTGTATACATTGTTGCTGACTGGAGAAATCTAATTATTATTGTTATTAATTATGACTGATTTATTTACTTAATTCTGATTTTGTTCATTTATATTTTGATTTTATTTTGTGTTGAAAATAAAAATAAAGACATTTAAAAATATTTTTTTCAAGAAATATTTTCTTGCGGCCCAGCCTCACCCAGACTCTGCATCCAGTGGCCCCCAGGTAAATTGAGTTTGAGACCCCTGATGTAATGTATTTATCCTTCTTAATTAAGACTTATATTCTGTATAAAAACATGTTTATATATCAGAACCAGAATTATCATTGAGGTAAGGTAGAATTTTATTGATACCTCGGGAAATTGTTTATTTAGTATATTATTTCAATTGATAGTGAATTGTTCCACCAACGGTAAAAAAAACAACAACATTAAACATAAATAAAAATTGAATTACGTTTATAGCGCAGAAAATGTGCAAAATGGAAAGTAAGGACTGTTGCACTAATTTTGTGTTATTTGTAATAATTTATTTATTTATTATTAATATCTAATTTTTTGTTGTCACCACATAATATCCACTGTTGTGTTTACAACAATAAAATTTGTTTTGATTCTGATCTTAGACACAGAGGTGTAAGAAAGTAAATATAAAGATGTTCGCACAGTTTTACCAAAAAAAATATAAAAATATATTGCAGTTAGAAAATGTGTTTTTGAATTATTGGAATTAGAATATTGAACTCAATGTGTAATATATATATATATATAATCTATATATTTATTTATTTAAAATAAATAATTCAAAAAGATAATTCATTGATTTAGATTAACATTTCAAAAAGAAAAAATAACCAATCAATCAATCAATCAAGTTTATTGATAAAGCACTTTAAAAACAACAACAGTCGATACAAAGTGTTGAACAATGACATGAAAGTGCTAAGAAAGCAGTTAAAACACACAAAATTAAAACAATATCAAATAAAACAAGTCAAAAGCACTAAAAACAGCTCAGAGTCTCATGCTGTGTTAAAAGAGAATAAAAGTGTCTTTTAAGACGAGATTTGAGTGAATAAAAATCAATGTTTCTATGTGTACATTTTTAAAATACAGCATAACTCAACATAACACTGAATCCAAGGATCTGGTTTCTCTGATACAAGATATAGAGTTTGTGTTGAACTCATTTTCATCACTTTACTTCTTTGGAGAAAATATTTTTTTCACAAAATGAAATACCTTTCACACTGTAATATTGAATCAAAACAAAATGTACATCAATTCTTCTTCTTTCTGACTCCTCGTGGACGACTGGCTGTGTAAGTGTGTGTATTGTCAAGAATCTGATGATACGTATCACGATACAGAGGCAACCATAACATCCAATGAGATACTGTAGTAACCAGGATATATTTGTAGTACTGTGGAGTACTTGAGTAACGACTGCTGCCATCATCACCGGATCATGAAGGTGTTTATTAAAGAAGATTTAAAGAAGACTCGTCATCATCAGTAACAATCCAATCACAGAGGTTCTAATCCAGTCACATGACGTCACTGTGTCTTCACTGCGGCACAAACGACAAACGTTCTCAGAGACGTTCATCCAAACATTGAAGCTTCATGTGATGATGTCACTCCTGGAGACTCACAATCTCACTGTCGTCTACTTCAGCTTCACAAACTCACACGAGGACGGAGCTATGACTCCAGCATGAAGAGGTTGAGTGAAGCTGGTCTGGACTCTGTGGAGGAGAGTCATGGTCTCAGAGACGCTGTAGAAGGACAGAAGACCTGCAGAGTGATCCAGGTACACCCCCACTGTGGAGGGTCCGACACTGGAGACTTTAGTTTCGATGTTGTTGTGTATAAATGAACAACCAGAGTCGTTACTATATAAACTCCAAGATTTGTCATTACATCCAAATAAACTTTCTTTTCCTGATCTTCTGATGTTCTTGTATGAAACTGCAGCTGCAACATCTTCTGTTCTCTTCACCTCCCAGTAACAACGTCCAGTCAGAGACTCTTGACTCAAGACTTGACGATAACTTTTGAATCTGTCTGGATGACGAGGACAAGGCTGACGTTTTCTCATGATTGTCACTTTCTTGTTTCCTTCAGACAACATCAACCTTGACTGTGCAGTGTTTGGATCCAGAGTGATGTCCTGTGAGTGTGTGAGGAACTGCTCTCTGGTCTCTGGAAGGAACATCATGGAGATGTCGGTCCACATGTCTCTCAGAAGGTCCTTGACTTGGTCTCTGCAGGCTGACACGGCTGCTGATACTTCCTCAAAGCGACGGTGAGTTTGCTCAAGGGTCGTGGAGGAGGTCGTGTCTTCACTGACCTCTGAGAGTGAGGTTGTGTCTTCACTGACCTCTGAGAGTGAGGTCCAGTTCTGCAGGAAGATGGTGTGACTGTCGGTGAGTGACAGCTGCTGCAGCTCAGCCTCTTTCTTCTTCAGCTCAGAGATCTCCTGCTCCAGCTGCTCCTGACGTCCTCGGACTCGAGCGGCTTCAGTCTCCTGCAGAGATCTGATCTGCTGCTCCACATCAGACATTCTTCTCTGGAGGATCTGGATCATCTGGACGAGGGTCGTCTGACTGTCCTTCACTGCTTCATCAGCAGAGACTCTGATGTTCTTCTCCTGCTGGAGCAGCTTCACTTCCTTCTCTCTCTTCTGGATCTTCTGCTGGATCCTTCCTTGACTCTGATCCAGGTCTTTCTCTCTCTCCCTCCTCTCTGCTGTGGTCGAGACGATGTCATGATCTTTGTGTTGGTCCACAGCACAGAGAGAACAGATGAGCTGCTGATCAGAACGACAGAACATCTTCTTCTCCTCCTCGTGTTCAGAGCAGATCATCTCCTGGAGCTGCTTGGACGGCTGGATCAGCTTGTGTCTCCTGAAGGCCGGAGCTTCTCGATGAGGCTGAAGATGTTCCTGACAGTAGGAGACCAGACACACCAGACAGGACTTGAGGGCTTTCATCTTCCTCCCAGTGCAGACGTCACAGGTCACATCTTCAGGTCCAGCAGAGCAGAGGTCCTCAGCTGCTCCAGTCTTCTTCAGCTCCTCCACTAACTCTGCTAACACAGTGTTCTTCTGGAGGACAGGTCTCTCGCTGAAGCTCCATCTGCACTGAGGACACTCGTAAATGTTCTTGTCCTGCCAGTGACCTTCAACACAGGTCTTACAGTAGTTGTGTCCACATTCAAGAGAGACTGGATCCTTCAGTAGTTCCAGACAGATGGAACAAGACAACAAATCAACTCTAGTCTCCATGTCTCTGCGACTGAAACATTCCCTTCATAGGTGAACTCTTTTATAGTCTCAGTCACATGTCTCTGCCACGATCTGCTCCAACCTGTTGATTCACATATTATTAAACTTCCTTGAAACCACCTGTTGTTCACGACAAAGACACACCTTGATTCTAACACACAAACACACACACACACACACACACACACACACAACGATACAATGAATTGCAATATATAGAGATAGTGTTGTAACAAGTATATATTTGTATTATTGTGCAGTACTTGGCTCTGCTGTTGCGATAGTGTAGTAACAAGTATATATGTGTAGTATTGTCCAGTACTTGGCTCTGGTGTTGTGATACTGTAGTAACAAGGATATATGTGTAGTATTGTGGAGTACTTGGCTCTGGTGGTGCAATAGTGTAGTAACAAGGATATATGTGTAGTATTGTCGAGTACTTGACTCCGGTTTTGTGATAGTGTAGTAACAAGGATATATGTGTAGTATTGTCGAGTACTTGACTCTGGTGTTGTGATAGTGTAGTAACAAGGATATATGTGTAGTATTGTGGAGTACTTGGCTCTGGTGTTGTGATACTGTAGTAACAAGGATATATGTGTAGTATTGTGGAGTACTTGGCTCTGGTGTTGCGATGGTGTAGTAACAAGGATGTATGTGTAGTATTGTCGAGTACTTGACTCTAGTGTTGTGATAGTGTAGTAACAAGGATATATGTGTAGTATTGTCGAGTACTTGACTCTGGTGTTGTGATAGTGTGGTAACAAGGATATATATGTAGTATTATCAAGTACTTGACTCTGGTGTGTGATACTGTGGTAACAAGTATTTATGTGCAGTATTGTCAAATACTTGACTCTGGTGTTGTGATAGTGTAGTAACAAGTATATATGTGTAGTATTGTCCAGTACTTGGCTCTGGTGTTGTGATACTGTAGTAACAAGGATATATGTGTAGTATTGTGGAGTACTTGGCTCTGGTGGTGGGATAGTGTAGTAACAAGGATATATGTGTAGTATTGTGGAGTACTTGACTCTGGTGTTGTGATAGTGTAGTAACAAGGATATATGTGTAGTATTGTGGAGTACTTGGCTCTGGTGTTGCGATAGTGTACTAACAAGTATATATGTGTAGTATTGTGGAGTACTTGGCTCTGGTGTTGTGATACTGTAGTAACAAGGATATATGTGTAGTATTGTGGAGTACTTGGCTCTGGTGTTGCGATGGTGTAGTAACAAGGATGTATGTGTAGTATTGTCGAGTACTTGACTCTAGTGTTGTGATAGTGTAATAACAAGGATATATGTGTAGTATTGTCGAGTACTTGACTCTGGTGTTGTGATAGTGTGGTAACAAGGATATATATGTAGTATTATCAAGTACTTGACTCTGGTGTGTGATACTGTGGTAACAAGTATATATGTGTAGTATTGTCAAACACTTGACTCTGGTGTTGTGATAGTGTAGTAACAAGTATATATGTGTAGTATTGTCAAGTACTTGACTCTGGTGTTGTGATAGTGTAGTAACAAGTATATATGTGTAGTATTGTCCAGTACTTGACTCTGGTGTTGTGATAGTGTAGTAACAAGGATATATGTGTAGTATTGTGGAGTACTTGGCTCTGGTGTTGCGATAGTGTAGTAACAAGTATATATGTGTATTATTGTCCAGTACTTGACTCTGGTGTTGTAGTATTTACAGACCACATGACTCTTGACAAAGTCGTAACTGCTTTTATTTGTTTTCAAACCAAAATATGTTAAAACATCACCTATAAAAGCTGCTGATGTCACTGTATCCTCTCGTCCTCAGTCACTGGGACCTCATTGTTTCTTTAGATACAGACGACATAATGACTGCTGCCATCTAGTGCCAGTTAAATGAAAAACGTTCTGATAATTTGAATGTTCACAAGAATTACTTGATTTTAAACGCACCGTAATAAAGCGTAAAATAACTATCATTTAAAAAATGGAAAAAATAAAAGGAAAATTTAACAATAAACAAGCGTCTTTTTTAATATGTATACATGGATACAGTGTCGTTGGGTATCGTGAAAGAAATATCAGGATATTTAAGTGAATCCATATTTACACCCTTATGATTTAGTAGATTTCATTTTGAGAATCATGGAAGCTGCACCGAGTGACCAGTAAAGTCAAGCTTGACCATGTGACCTCTTGGTTTTATATCCACGGCTCAAAACACGCAGCCATGATCCCAATATCTCCGACTCAGAAGTCACTTTGGTTCCCTGGTGATGTGTATATATATTTCATCTTTTATCACCATTTATTAAACCCTATTGAATCCAAATTAGGGCTTTTCCAATATTCTAAATTCTCGACCATAATAATGAAGTGTTTTATTAAATGTTGACATATTACATATTGTGTCCACATTGTGATATTATACGTGCAAATAAACTGATCATTGTTAGGGTTTTGTTTCGATGAACCGACCCCTCCCCAGACCGATATGTTGTGGTTGTAAATTACAGGTGGTTCATAGGAACGCAGCAGCATAATCAACTATTTCCAGGTCTCAAAAGTACTTTCAGGTTCATAGAAACCATCAGGTGGTTCAATCACGTTGAACCAGTACAGCTGCCTCCCTCTCTGGAGCAGGCAAGACTTCATTCTTGGTGGAGAGTTGGACGAGGTTGAGTTCTTGTTTGTACAGCTCAGAGTAATCACAGCAATAGTTTGTGTCACCATCTGGGAACTGGACCAAATTTCCAGAGGGCGTGAAAGCCAAAGATGTGCCAGTGAGTGATACAATTCTTTGTTTGTTTCCATCCCCTCGTCCTCTTCTCCTGCCAGACCCATGCACTCCAGCCAATAGGGAGCTATGATAGGAGCCACAAAACTATCATCATTTCTCTTTTTAGAGAAACTCTTTAAAGTCTTTAAGTTGAATCTTAATTAGCTGTATCAGGAGCTCAATGAAAGCACTTTGTTGAACTATTCTTTTTATTGGGAATTCTCAGAAAATCTTTGATTAGAGTAACTCATAAGATTTACCATTAAGTTAAAAACAGAGAAAATATAATTTTCTTCCCTGTCAGGAGCTTTAACTTGTCACCTGCAGTAAAAGTTACTTCTTCTTGAAAAGAGGAGGTCAATAAATTAATAGAACATATTAATAATAATAATAATAATATTAATGCTTAAAATAATAGGTAGAGAAGCAAGAACAAAAACAAATAATTAAAAAAATGAAACTATGAAAGAGGAAGAAAGAGAAAAAAAAATCTAAATCAAAGAACCAAAACTTTATTAACTAATTAAAATCCATAATAAAATCAAAAATCAATTAAACAAAAAAGTCAATAAAGTTATTAATAATAAAAACAATAACAATAAAATCAAATGTAATAACTTGAAACTCAAAAGTTATAATAATAACCAAGTTCACTACTGCCGAAATATGACAGATACAGCACTGAAGGAAGACCAAGAGGAGGAGACAGGCTCAGAGACAGCAGGGGTTCCAAACAAAGAGGGAGAGATTTTCTCTTTGATCAATTTAATTTTCTTAATGAAAAATCTCAACAATGTGTAACCCACATATAGATAAAAACAATCCACTTCCGGTCCGGCTCTTACTTTAGCGGGCCAAGTTCCTCCCCCACGTCACTTCCACTTCTTGTGGTTGCCGGTAGCAGCCCCCACACGCTGTTGCCGCCGACTTTAAAAAACTCTTTGATGCGGACTTTAAAGAATTCCTTGTCGCGGACTTTAAAAAAACTCCTTGACGCGGACTTTAAAGACTTGATCAGAAATCGAGATCACTGTACTGCAGCGGCTTTCGTTACCTTATCCGTTCACGCTACTCATCGGTCAGGTTTTTTGTTTCTCTCCCTTTGATGACTTTTCATTTCACAGAGATGAAATGATGGCGAGCAGCCCAACCCCCGCTACATCGCGGTAGGAGTACTTTTTTTTTCTCTTCCCCTGAACCTGGGACAGAACCCTCTTTCCTCCCTCAATTGGATTATGGACATTTATGAACTGGACTCTTAGACAAAAAGAGAAAAGAGTTGAACGTTTTGGTTTTGTTTATGACATTGGAAATTGTATTTTGATTTACCTGTGTCTGAAATTTACCTCTGTTAATTTAAAATATATATTTTTTCAACCTTATGTCGACTGTCTCTTGTTCAATCCCCTGGGCTCCTGTATCGAACCTACACAAAAGATCCTAGCCCTTAAGCGTCACAAGTGGCGAGCCAGCCAGCAGCGTTACAAATGCATTGCTGTCAGCTTCACAGAAGACAGGCGTGATTTCAGGAGCAGGAGACACGAGAGAATTAATCGCGTCAAACAACACTTTTCTTATTTGCTGCTACGAGTTTTCTGATGTAATCAGATCTAGCAGTTTCCAACATCACATTGTAAGAAGACATCAGATCCCTGAGGTGAAGTCTGTGCACCTTAAGTTTAGTGGACTTCCAGAGACACTCAGTCTTTCGACAAACTCTCTTCAGACTCAGGAGATCTTCGTTTTTTCAAGGGCACTGTTTCTTCTGAATTTTAAGTTCGATTTAACAGGTGCCACTTGATCCAATATTTCAACACAATGAGTAGTAAAACAGTGAATCCAACCGTCCACGTTAAGGCAGTCATCAAAGGAAAGAGGGTCAAACATAGCAGAAAAACTGTCAGCAGTACCAGCTGAGATGACATGTCTCTGAGACCTAACTTTCAAAGGCTTAGGTTCAGGGATGAAGTCCAGGTTAAACTAGACAAGAGAATGATCACTCAGATGGACATCATGTACAGATACATTAGAAATGTCCAGGCCAAGAGTAAAAACTAAATGTGATGCCTTTTTGATGAGTGGGTTCAGAAACATGTTGCTCAAAATTAAAGGCTTCTGTTAAAGTTAAAAGTTCTTTAGCAGAGCAAGATGTGACGTCATCAACATGAAGATTAAAGTCTCCAAGAATAAGAACAGATTCCATTTGAATAATGGAAGATAAGAAGTAAGTAAGTAATATTTATTTATATAGCGCTTTTCGAGACCAGGGTCACAAAGCGCTTAAACAATCAAAACAATACTCGGAAAAGTACATACTTTAAAGATCAAGATAATACTGAGAACAACACAGGAGTTCGAGAAATTCAAGGAAAAGCCTGAACAAAAAGAAACGTCTTAAGATGTTTCTTAAAGGAGTCAGTAGACTCCATCAAGCGCAAAGAGAGAGGAAGATCGTTCCAAAGCTTAGGAGCAACAGCCTGAAAAGATTTCTTCTCTCCTCTGGTCCTGAGCCGTGCGCGTGAAACCATAAGTAGATTCTGATCCACAGACCTCAGAGCCCGAACTGGGGTGTAAGGCTGGATCAGATCAGTGATGTAAGGAGGAGCCTGACCATGAATAGCTCTGAAAGTAAGAACCAGAATTTTAAAGTTGATCCTGAAAGAAAATGGAAGCCAGTGAAGAGTTTTAAGGATCGGAGAAATGTGAGTTCTTCTACTTGAGCCGGTTAGAATTCTCGCTGCAGAGTTCTGAATCAACTGCAGGCGAGACAGCTCCTTCTTGTTAAGACATGAAAACAAACTGTTACAATAGTCCAGACGAGAAGAAACAAACGCATGGATTACAAGCTCCAGATCATGTTCCAACATTTTGCTAAGTTTAGAGATTTTTCTCAGTTGAAGGAAACAGTTTCTTGTCAGTTTTCTGCAATGTCGAAAAAGAGACATGTCTTTATCAAATACAACACCCAGGTTTCTCAGGCTCAGTTTGACAGACTGACCTAAGTCACCCAAGTACTGACTCAACCCTGGAATCTTATCATCAGGAGCAATCACCAGTGTTTCACTTTTGTCCACATTTAGCTGTAGAGTGTTTTCACTCAGCCATTGTTTGATTTCTAGCAAACAATTGACTAAGCTGTTCAGCCTCTGGGGCTCAGTTGGATCAAAAGAGCAGTAGAGCTGGATGTCATCAGCAAAAATGTGATAAGAAACATCTGGAAATCTCTGAATGATTTTACCGAGGGGAATCAAGTACAGCAAAAACAATAAAGGACCCAGAACAGAACCTTGAGGGACTCCACACAACAGATCTGCCGATTCAGACCTCATTTGATTGGCAGATACACTAAAACTGTGCCCAGAAAGGTAAGATGAGAACCATTCTAACACAGACCCAGACAGTCCCACTTCATCCCTCAGTCTTCTCAGCAGGATATGGTGATCAACTGTGGCAAAGGCTGAGGACAGATCCAAGAGAACCAGAACAGTGAATTTACCAGAGTCAGCCGACATCATGATGTCACTGGACACTTTCAATAAAGCTGTCTCCGTAGAGTGATGTTTACGGAAGCCAGACTGAAACTTCTCATGGATGTCGCTCTGATCCAGGAACAAAGACAGCTGCTCAGACACCACCTTCTCCAAGATCTTGGACAAAAAAGGGAGCTTAGAAATAGGCCTGAAATTACTGAGGTCAGTTGGGTCTAAGCCTGGTTTTTTGAGCAGAGGCTCCACAATGGCATGTTTAAATGCATTGGCAAAAACCCCTGTGGAAAGGGAGAGGTTCACCATATTGGTAACCCAGGGGCCAATTACATCAAATACTTTGATAAAAAGCTTACACGGAAGGACGTCATCTGAGCAAGAGGAGAGTTTCATCTTGTTCACTAGTGCCGAAATATCACCCAAAGATACAGCAGTGAAGGAGGACCAAGAGGAGGAGAGGGGCTCAGAGACAGTAGGGGTTCCAAACAAAGGGGGAGAGATTTTCTCTTTGATCAATTTAATTTTGTCAATGAAAAATCTCAACAATGCATTGCTGTCAGCTTCACAGAAGACAGGCGTGATTTGAGGAGCAGGAGACACGAGAGAATTAATCGTGTCAAACAAAACTTTGGGGTTTTTCCTATTTGCTGCTACCAGTTTTCTGATGTAATCAGATCTAGCAGTTTCTACCATCTCATTGTAAGAAGTCATCAGATCCCTGAGGTGAAGTCTGTCCACCTCAAGTTTAGTGGACTTCCAGAGACGCTCAGTCTTTCGACAAAGTCTCTTCAGACTCAGGAGATCTTCATTTGTCCAATGGCACTGTTTTTTCTGAATTTTCAAGTTCGATTTAACAGGTGCCACTTGATCCAGTATTTCAACACAATGATCAGTGTAACAGTGAATCAAACTGTCCACATCTGGACAGTCATCAAAGGAAAGACGGTCAAACATAGCAGAAAAACTGTCTGCAGTATCGGCTGAGATGACACGCCTCTGAGACCTAACTTTCAAAGCCTTAGGTTCAGGGATGAAGTCCAGGTTAAACAAGACAAGAGAATGATCACTCAGATGGACATCATGTACAGATACATTAGAAATTTCCAGGCCAAGAGTAAAAACTAAGTCTAAAATGTGATGCCTTTTTGATGAGTGGGTTCAGAAACATGTTGCTCAAAATTAAAGGCTTCTGTTAAAGTTAAAAGTTATTTAGCAGAACAAGATGTGACGTCATCAACATGAAGATTAAAGTCTCCAAGAATAAGGACAGATTCCATTTGAATAATGGAAGATAAGAAGTCACTAAAGTCTTTCAAGAACACTGCCGCAGGACCAGGCGGACGGTAGATTGACACACAATAGAAAGGTCTTGTAGAACCAACCAAGATCATCTGAGATTCAAAAGAAGTGAATTCCTGTGTCTGATTTACTTTGCAAGAACAACTCTCCCTATAAACTGTAGCAAGACCTCCCCCACGACCAGAGAGGCGAGGCTTCCCCAGGACAGCGAACCCTACTGGACAGAGTTCGTTCAGATGAAAAAACTCTTCCTCTCTCTGCCAAGTCTCAGACTGACATAATAAATCCAAATTAACTATTGTAAAAAGATCACGTAGGTGACCGCTGCTGAGGTCTGGGCAGATGTCAGCGCTGACGTGTCGTCACACTCTTCAGTGAGAGGAACGTTGATCAAGCATCGATGACGTCAGAGTTCGTCAGAGTTCGTCCGAGCGATCGCGATGGCGGGTCTCATCCTGACCTGTACTCCGGATCTCCTTCTCGGGCTCTTGTGGAAATCGCCGGGTACCCGAGAGACCAACCGATATTCCACAGTCCAAGTCGATGAGAAGCGATGGAGGAAACTGATTCAAGTGACGTTGGTAACTGTCGAGAGTGAAGTATTCTCGACTCTCTGATGTTGAAAAGAGCATCACGATCATAGATCCGTGATGCTTGAGACATATCTTTAGTGATATGAGCATAATATCCTGACAAGTATAATAGTATAATAGTGGTAAAATCGAAGTTGATCAAGTACCTCAGTACTCTTTTGATATCCTATTACACCAACATTTTAGTTATTTTAGTTTATAGTTATAGCTATTATAGTTTTCTGTTTCTGATTCATAGTAACGGAACATATTGTTAAAGCACCAGTACAGTAGTTATGACATGTTTGTTTCTGGCTCCCTCTACTGTTGGAAGAGTGTAGAGGTGGACGAGGCAGAGTCACAGTTTACAACATCATCCTCTGAACACACCACAGTGTGTTGATCATTCACAGAGAGAATGATCATCATCATCATCATCATGATTATCATCACATCAAAGTTTAAAAATATATTGCAGTTAGAGAATGTGTTTTTGAATTATTGGATTGAACTCAATGTGAAAAATATATATGTATAATCTATATATTTATTTATTTGTATTATTGTGCAGTACTTGGCTCTGGTGTTGTGATAGTGTAGTAACAAGGATATATGTGTAGTATTGTCAAGTACTTGGCTCTGGTGTTGTGATACTGTAGTAACAAGGATATATGTGTAGTATTGTCGAGTACTTCACTCTGGTGTTGTGATAGTGTAGTAACAAGGATATATGTGTAGTATTGTCGAGTACTTGACTCTAGTGTTGTGATAGTGTAGTAACAAGGATATATATGTACTATTATCAAGTACTTGACTCTGGTGTGTGATACTGTAGAAACAAGTATATATGTGTAGTATTGTCCAGTACTTGACTCTGGTGTTGTGATAGTGTAGTAACAAGGATATATGTGTAGTATTGTCCAGTACTTGGATTTGGTGTTGCGATAGTGTAGTAACAAGTATATATGTGTAGTATTGTCGAGTACTTGACTCTGGTGTTGTGATAGTGTAGTAACAAGGATATATGTGTAGTATTGTCCAGTACTTGGCTCTGGTGTTGCGATAGTGTAGTAAGAAGGATATATGTGTAGTATTGTGGAGTACTTGGCTCTGGTGTTGCGATAGTGTAGTAACAAGTATATATGTGTAGTATTGTCCAGTACTTGGCTCTGGTGTTGTGATACTGTAGTAACAAGGATATATGTGGAGTATTGTGGAGTACTTGGCTCTGGTGTTGTGATACTGTAGTAACAAGTATATATGTGTAGTATTGTCCAGTACTTGACTCTGGTGTTGTGATAGTGTAGTAACAAGGATATATGTGTAGTATTGTCGAGTACTTGACTCTGGTGTTGTGATAGTGTAGTTACAAGGATATATATGTAGTATTGTCAAGTACTTGACTCTGGTGTTGTGATAGTGTAGTAACAAGGATAAATGTGTAGTAGTGTCCAGCATTTTTTTTCAAACCAAAATATGTTAAAACATCACCTATAAAAGCTGCTGATGTCACTGTATCCTCTCGTCCTCAGTAACTGGGACCTCATCGTTTCTTTAGATACAGACGACGTACTGACTGCTGCCATCTAGTGCCAGTAAAATGAAAAACATTCTGATCATTTGAATGTTCACAAGAATGACTTGATTTTAAACGCACCGTAATAAAGCGTAAAATAACTATCATTTAAAAAATGCCAAAAATAAAAGGAAAATTTAACAATGAACGAGTGTCTTTTTTTAATATGTATACATGGATACAGTGTCGTTGGGTATCGTGAAAGAAATATCAGGATATTTAAGTGAATCCATATTTACACCCTTATGATTTAGTAGATTTCATTTTGAGAATCATGGAAGCTGCACCGAGTGACCAGTAAAGTCAAGCTTGACCATGTGACCTCTTGGTTTTATATCCACGGCTCAAAACACGCAGCCATGATCCCAATATCTCCGACTCAGAAGTCACTTTGGTTCCCTGGTGATGTGTATATATATTTCATCTTTTAAAATTATTAAACCCTATTGAATCCAAATGATGGCTTTTCCAATATTCTAAATTCTCGACCATAATAATGAAGTGTGTTATTTTAATGTTGACATATTACATATTGTGTCCACATTGTGATATTATCAGTGCAAATAAACTGATCATTGTTAGGGTTTTGTTTTCGATGAACCGACCCCTCCCCAGATCGATATGTTGTGGTTGTAAATTACAGGTGGTTCATAGGAACGCAGCAGCATAATCAACTATTTCCAGGTCTCAAAAGTACTTTCAGGTTCATAGAAACCATCAGGTGGTTCAATCACGTTGAACCAGTACAGCTGCCTCCCTCTCTGGAGCAGGCAAGACTTCATTCTTGGTGGAGAGTTGGACGAGGTTGAGTTCTTGTTTGTACAGCTCAGAGTAATCACAGCAATAGTTTGTGTCACCATCTGGGAACTGGACCAAATTTCCAGAGGGCGTGAAAGCCAAAGATGTGCCAGTGAGTGATACAATTCTTTGTTTGTTTCCATCCCCTCGTCCTCTTCTCCTGCCACACCCATGCACTCCAGCCAATAGGGAGCTATGATAGGAGCCTCAAAACTATCATCATCTCTCTTTTTAGAGAAGCTCTTTAAAGTCTTTAAGTTGAATCTTAATTAGCTGTATCTGAAGCTCAATGAGAGCACTTTGTTGAACTACTCTTTTTATTGGGAATTCTCAGAAAATCTTTGATGTGAGTAACTCATAAGATTTACTATTAAGTTAAAAACAGAGAAAATATGATTTTCTTCCCTGGAGCTTTAACTTGTCACCTGCAGTAAAAGTTACTTCTTCTTGAAAAGAGGAGGTCAATAAATTAATAGAACATATTAATACTAATAATAATATTAATGCTTAAAATAATAGGTAGAGAAGCAAGAACAAAAACAAAAAATTAAAAAAATTAAACTATGAAAGAGGAAGAAAGAGAAAAAAAAAATCTAAATCAAAGAACCAAAACTTTATTAACTAATTAAAATCCATTATAAAATCAGAAATCAATAAAACAAAATTGATTTTCACGTTCACTGGCAGGACAAGAACATTTAAAAAATGCCAAAAATAAAAGGAAAATTTAACAGTAAACAAGTGTCCTTTTTTAAATATGTATTCATGGATACAGTGTCGTTGGATAAAGTGAAAGAAATATCAGGATATTTAAGTGAATCCATATTTACACCCTTATGATTCAGTAGATTTCATTTTGAGAATCATGGAAGCGATTCAACCCTCTTGTAAAAGCTGAATTAAATAGAGGAAATGAAAAAATCTTACCACCTTTGTTGAGGTCTGGGCAGGCGGCAGCGCTGACGTGTCGTCACACCCTTCAGTGAGAGGAACGTTGATCAAACATCGATGACGTCCGATGACGTCAGAGTTCGTCCGAGCGATCGCGACTGCGTGTCTCATCCTGACCTGTACTCCAGACCTTCTCGGTCTCTTGTGGAAATCGCCGGGTACCCGAGAGATCAACCGATATTCCACAGAGTCCGAGTCGATGAGAAGCATAAGAGGAAACCGACTCACGGAACGTTGGTAACTGTCGAGAGTGAAGTCTTCCATCGACTCTCTGATGCTGAAAAGAGTATCACGATCATAGATCCGTGATACTTTACTTTCTTACTTAGGCCTTTGTATTCCTTTCGGAACATAGGCCATTGATGAATAGTTTCCACCCCCGTCTGTCTTGTGCCATCCTCTCCAGCTGTTTCCACATCAGTCCCTTCTTTTTCACATCTAGCTCTGTGCTCCTCCTCCAGGTGTTTTTGGGCCTCCCTCTGATCCGTTTGCCTTGTGGGTTCTATGGTGCCTGTTTGGTTATTGCCGTTTTGCTTTTTCTTAGTGTGTGACCTATCCAGCTCCACTTTCTCCTTATCAGCTGTATCTCTATTGGCTCTTGATTGGTGCGTTCCCACAGGTTGATGTTACTGATACGGTTTGGCCAGAAGATTCTGAGGATACGTCTTAGGCAGTGGTTGATGAAAGTCTGTAGTTTATTGGTGATGGCATTGGTGGTCTTCCAAGTTTCTGATCCATACAACAGTACGGATCTGACGTTGGAGTTGAAGATTTTGAGCTTCATATTGAGTGAGATGTTCTTAGTTTTCCAGATCTTATTTAATATGTTGAATGTTGTTTTTGCTTTCCCTATTCTTGACTTCACATCTTCCTCTGTCCCACCGTCCACTGCTATCACACTTCCCAGGTATGTAAATTTGACGACCTCTTCCAGTGTCTGGTCCCCGATGTTTATAGATGTTTTTGCTCCGTTAATTTTAAGCCCCAGTCCTGCTGCTGTTGTTTCTAGAAGTTGGGATTTCTCTTTCATCTGCTGGTGGCTATGTAAGAGTAGTGCAATGTCATCCGCAAAGTCGAGGTCCTCTAGCTGTTCTGTCAGACTCCATTGGATGCCAGTATTTGTATTGTGGGTAGCTTGCTTCATAGTCCAGTCAATGCACAAGAGGAAAAGGAAAGGGGAAAGCAGGCAGCCCTGTTTCACCCCAGTGAGCACCGTGAATGTTTCTTGTGCCTGTCCCTGGTGGAGCAATTGGCATTGCATGTCCTGGTATGTATTCTTGATGATGTTTATGTATTTGGGGGGGATTCCGTAGTGTGCCATTAAATCCCATAGCAGCTTTCGGTCTACACTGTCAAATGCTTTTTCGAAGTCGATGAAATTGACATAAACAGGTGTGTTCCATTCTATAGATTGTTCGATGATGATCCTGAGGGTAGCAATTTGGTCACTGCATGATCTTCCGTTTCTGAAACCAGCTTGATTTTCTCTCAGTTCATGATAGCAACATGATTCATCGGTAGTTATTGCAATCCCTGAGGTCTCCTTTCTTAGGAATGATTGCAATAAGCCCGCCCTTCCAGTCTGTTGGTATATTTTCCTCATCCTCCCATATTTCCTTGATCAGCTGGTATAGCATGGTGGTTGAGGTTTCAACATCAGCCTGAAGGGCCTCCACTGGGATGTCGTCTGGTCCTGCTGCTTTGCCACGTCGTAGTGCCTTGATGGCCTTCTTTACCTCAGATCTTGTTGGGGGGGCACAGTTGATGTTAAGTGTGCTGCTGGAAGAATCTCTACCTCTTGGACCGGGGATGGTCTATTGAGCAGCTCCCTGAAATGCCCTGTCCATCTTTGGTGTTGTTCTTCCTTGGTGGTAAGGAGTCGTCCCTGTTTATCACGGATTTGTGTGTTCGTCTGTCTGAACTTTCCGGCCAGTTTCTTGGTGGTCATGTAGAGATCCTTGAGGTTGTTTTTTCCAGCTGCTTCCTGTGCTTCTTGTGCCAAGGCCTCAATGTAATTTTTAGCACTTTTCTTCACCTTCTTGTTTGCTAACTCATAGTCTTAGTGTGGGCTGCTGCCTTTCTTGCTCGGGTTTTGCATTTGTTTAGTGTGTCCTTTTTTGTCTCCTCTCTTCTATTCTTTTCAGTGTTTCTGTTGACAGCCAGGGTTTGTGTTTCGTTGTCTTCTTCCCCACCACTTCTAGGCATGTTTCCTACCATATGTTTTTCAGGCTGTTCCAGTACTCTTCCACTGATTGTGGAAGTTCTTGCAGGGCTTGAAACCTGTTCTGTAGGGTGGTTTTTTTGGGTTTTTTTTTTTAGAATCCCTTATTTGTCCCGCGAGGGGAAATTCGGTAGTGCTTTTGACAGCCATTCACACATACTGATGGGAGTAGGCTGCACACCTGCACCAAGTCTACCATCAGGAGCAAGTGTCTTGCTCAGGGACACAACGACACAAGCTTGTCTGGAGCTGGGATTGAACCTGCAACCTTTTGGACTGCAGGCAACCACTCTACCATCTGAGCTATGACGCCCCCATACGATACGGTTCAGTTGTTCCAATGTCCTGGAAGAGCTGTAGGTTGAATTTTGTTCTGCTGTCAGAGGGGTTGTTGCAGCGCTTTAGCTTGAGTTGGAGTTTTGCAGCCAGTAGGTGGTGGTCTGTCCCGGCGTCTGCCCCCCTCTTCACTTGTACATCCTCCTATGACCAGATTGTTGTCAGCACATACGTCTGCAAATTTCTCCCCATTTTCGTTCATGGTGCCAAGTCCATGCTTTCCCATAGCCAGTTCGTATCCATTGTTGTTATTTCCCACCTTCGCATTCATGTTGCCCATGAGTAAGAGAAGGTATTTTTCTTTTCTGGTCTGGAGTAGATGTTGTAACTGGTTTTAGAAGTTGTCCTTTAGTTCCTCATCAGTATTGTTGGTGGGTGCATAGCACTGTATGATTTGAAGGTTGATTCTTTTATGGGTGGTTTGGAATCTTGCAGTGATGATTCTTGAATTGATGGGCTCCCAGCTGATGAGGGCCCTCTGTGCTTCTTTGGAGAGCATAAATGCCACTCCCTCCGTGTGTGGTGCTTTTTCATCTGCGTGTCCAGAGTAGAGTATGGAGTCACCATTGGCCAATTTGACTTCTCCTGAGTGGAGCCATCTGGTTTCGCATAGGCCGAGGATAGAAACCCTGTATCTCCTCATCTCCTCTGCAATGACTGTCGTCTTCCCTGCTGTGAACATGGTCCTGATGTTCCAGGTTGCGATGTTGGTAGGTTGCCTAGGGGATAGAAGATTCCGACGCACCTAATCCATATGGTTTTCAGTGTGCGTCTTCATTTTCTCTTTAGCTTGCATGCCCGAAAAGTCTTCATCTCCTAGGTTGTGGGGTTTCTTTTTCTTCATCAATGTTTCTGTAATCAGTTGAATCCACTTCACGGGTGATTGGCCCATGAGTTTTACCATTGCCCTATTGGCCAGCTTTACCTGTTTCCACCTCTCACGACAGGGACGTTAGGGTTGGGTTTTGAGAGAGGCATAGATCCGCGATGCTTGAGACATATCTTTAGTGATATAAGCATAATATCCGGACAAGCATAATAGTATAATAGTGGTAAAATCGAAGTTTATAAAGTACCTCAGTATGGACAAAATAATGTAATGTATTTATCCTTCTTAATTAAGACTTATATTCTGTATAAAAACATGTTTATATATCAGAACCAGAATTATCATTGAGGTAAGGTAGAATTTTATTGATACCTCGGGAAATTGTTTATTTAGTATATTATTTCAATTGATAGTGAATTGTTCCACCAACGGTAAAAAAAACAACAACATTAAACATAAATAAAAATTGAATTACGTTTATAGCGCAGAAAATGTGCAAAATGGAAAGTAAGGACTGTTGCACTAATTTTGTGTTATTTGTAATAATTTATTTATTTATTATTAATTTCTAATTTTTTGTTGTCACCACATAATATCCACTGTTGTGTTTACAACAATAAAATTTGTTTTGATTCTGATCTTAGACACAGAGGTGTAAGAAAGTAAATATAAAGATGTTCGCACAGTTTTACCAAAAAAAATATAAAATTATATTGCAGTTAGAAAATTTGTTTTTGAATTATTGGAATTAGAATATTGAACTCAATGTGTAATATATATATATATATAATCTATATATTTATTTTTTTAAAATAAATAATTCAAAAAGATAATTCATTGATTTAGATTAACATTTCAAAAAGAAAAAATAACCAATCAATCAATCAATCAAGTTTATTGATAAAACACTTTAAAAACAACAACAGTCGATACAAAGTGTTGTACAATGACATGAAAGTGCTAAGAAAGCAGTTAAAACACACAAAATTAAAACAATATCAAATAAAACAAGTCAAAAGCACTAAAAACAGCTCAGAGTCTTATGCTGTGTTAAAAGAGAATAAAAGTGTGTTTTAAGACGAGATTTGAGTGAATAAAAATCAATGTTTCTATATGTACATTTTTAAAATACAGCATAACTCAACATAACACTGAATCAGAAGGATCTGGTTTCTCTGATACAAGATATAGAGTTTGTGTTGAACTCATTTTCATCACTTTACTTCTTTGGAGAAAATATTTTTTTCACAAAATAAAATACCTTTCACACTGTAATATTGAATCAAAACAAAATGTACATCAATTCTTCTTCTTTCTGACTCCTCGTGGACGACTGGCTGTGTAAGTGTGTGTATTGTCAAGAATCTGATGATACGTATCACGATACAGAGGCAACCATAACATCCAATGAGATACTGTAGTAACCAGGATATATTTGTAGTACTGTGGAGTACTTGAGTAACGACTGCTGCTATCATCACCGGATCATGAAGGTGTTTATTAAAGAAGATTTAAAGAAGACTCGTCATCATCAGTAACAATCCAATCACAGAGGTTCTAATCCAGTCACATGACGTCACTGTGTCTTCACTGCGGCACAAACGACAAACGTTCTCAGAGACGTTCATCCAAACATTGAAGCTTCACGTGATGATGTCACTCCTGGAGACTCACAATCTCACTGTCGTCTACTTCAGCTTCACAAACTCACACGAGGACGGAGCTATGACTCCAGCATGAAGAGGTTGAGTGAAGCTGGTCTGGACTCTGTGGAGGAGAGTCATGGTCTCAGAGACGCTGTAGAAGGACAGAAGACCTGCAGAGTGATCCAGGTACACCCCCACTGTGGAGGGTCCGACACTGGAGACTTTAGTTTCGATGTTGTTGTGTATAAATGAACAACCAGAGTCGTTACTATATAAACTCCAAGATTTGTCATTACATCCAAATAAACTTTCTTTTCCTGATCTTCTGATGTTCTTGTATGAAACTGCAGCTGCAACATCTTCTGTTCTCTTCACCTCCCAGTAACAACGTCCAGTCAGAGACTCTTGACTCAAGACTTGACGATAACTTTTGAATCTGTCTGGATGACGAGGACAAGGCTGACGTTTTCTCATGATTGTCACTTTCTTGTTTCCTTCAGACAACATCAACCTTGACTGTGCAGTGTTTGGATCCAGAGTGATGTCCTGTGAGTGTGTGAGGAACTGCTCTCTGGTCTCTGGAAGGAACATCATGGAGATGTCGGTCCACATGTCTCTCAGAAGGTCCTTGACTTGGTCTCTGGAGGCTGACACGGCTGCTGATACTTTCTCAAAGCGACGGTGAGTTTGCTCAAGGGTCGTGGAGGAGGTCGTGTCTTCACTGACCTCTGAGAGTGAGGTTGTGTCTTCACTGACCTCTGAGAGTGAGGTCGTGTCTTCATTGACCTCTGAGAGTGAGGTCCAGTTCTGCAGGAAGATGGTGTGACTGTCGGTGAGTGACAGCTGCTGCAGCTCAGCCTCTTTCTTCTTGAGCTCAGAGATCTCCTGCTCCAGCTGCTCCTCAAGTCCTCGGACTCGAGCGTCTTCAGTCTCCTGCAGAGATCTGATCTGCTGCTCCACATCAGGCATTCTTCTCTGGAGGATCTGGATCATCTGGACGAGGGTCTCCTGACTGTCCTTCACTGCTTCATCAGCAGAGACTCTGATGTTCTTCTCCTGCTGGAGCAGCTTCACTTCCTTCTCTCTCTTCTGGATCTTCTGCTGGATCCTTCCTTGACTCTGATCCAGGTCTTTCTCTCTCTCCCTCCTCTCTGCTGTGGTCGAGACGATGTCATGATCTTTGTGTTGGTCCACAGCACAGAGAGAACAGATGAGCTGCTGATCAGAACGACAGAACATCTTCTTCTCCTCCTCGTGTTCAGAGCAGATCATCTCCTGGAGCTGCTTGGACGGCTGGATCAGCTTGTGTCTCCTGAAGGCCGGAGCTTCTCGATGAGGCTGAAGATGTTCCTGACAGTAGGAGACCAGACACACCAGACAGGACTTGAGGGCTTTCATCTTCCTCCCAGTGCAGACGTCACAGGTCACATCTTCAGGTCCAGCAGAGCAGAGGTCCTCAGCTGCTCCAGTCTTCTTCAGCTCCTCCACTAACTCTGCTAACACAGTGTTCTTCTGGAGGACAGGTCTCTCGCTGAAGCTCCATCTGCACTGAGGACACTCGTAAATGTTCTTGTCCTGCCAGTGACCTTCAACACAGGTCTTACAGTAGTTGTGTCCACATTCAAGAGAGACTGGATCCTTCAGTAGATCCAGACAGATGGAACAAGACAACAGATCAACTCTAGTCTCCATGTCTCTGCGACTGAAACATTCCCTTCACAGGTGAACTCTTTTATAGTCTCAGTCACATGTCTCTGCCACGATCTGCTCCAACCTGTTGATTCACATATTATTAAACTTCCTTGAAACCACCTGTTGTTCACGACAAAGACACACCTTGATTCTAACACACAAACACACACACACACACACACACACACAACGATACAATGAATTGCAATATATAGTGTTGTAACAAGTATATATTTGTATTATTGTGCAGTACTTGGCTCTGCTGTTGCGATAGTGTAGTAACAAGTATATATGTGTAGTATTGTCCAGTACTTGGCTCTGGTGTTGTGATACTGTAGTAACAAGGATATATGTGTAGTATTGTCGAGTACTTGGCTCTGGTGGTGCGATAGTGTAGTAACAAGGATATATGTGTAGTATTGTCGAGTACTTGACTCCGGTTTTGTGATAGTGTAGTAACAAGGATATATGTGTAGTATTGTCGAGTACTTGACTCTGGTGTTGTGATAGTGTAGTAACAAGGATATATGTGTAGTATTGTGGAGTACTTGGCTCTGGTGTTGTGATACTGTAGTAACAAGGATATATGTGTAGTATTGTGGAGTACTTGGCTCTGGTGTTGCGATGGTGTAGTAACAAGGATGTATGTGTAGTATTGTCGAGTACTTGACTCTAGTGTTGTGATAGTGTAGTAACAAGGATATATGTGTAGTATTGTCGAGTACTTGACTCTGGTGTTGTGATAGTGTGGTAACAAGGATATATATGTAGTATTATCAAGTACTTGACTCTGGTGTGTGATACTGTGGTAACAAGTATTTATGTGCAGTATTGTCAAATACTTGACTCTGGTGTTGTGATAGTGTAGTAACAAGTATATATGTGTAGTATTGTCCAGTACTTGGCTCTGGTGTTGTGATACTGTAGTAACAAGGATATATGTGTAGTATTGTGGAGTACTTGGCTCTGGTGGTGCGATAGTGTAGTAACAAGGATATATGTGTAGTATTGTCGAGTACTTGACTCCGGTTTTGTGATAGTGTAGTAACAAGGATATATGTGTAGTATTGTCGAGTACTTGACTCTGGTGTTGTGATAGTGTAGTAACAAGGATATATGTGTAGTATTGTGGAGTACTTGGCTCTGGTGTTGCGATAGTGTACTAACAAGTATATATGTGTAGTATTGTGGAGTACTTGGCTCTGGTGTTGTGATACTGTAGTAACAAGGATATATGTGTAGTATTGTGGAGTACTTGGCTCTGGTGTTGCGATGGTGTAGTAACAAGGATGTATGTGTAGTATTGTCGAGTACTTGACTCTAGTGTTGTGATAGTGTGGTAACAAGGATATATATGTAGTATTATCAAGTACTTGACTCTGGTGTGTGATACTGTGGTAACAAGTATATATTTGTATTATTGTGCAGTACTTGGCTCTGCTGTTGCGATAGTGTAGTAACAAGTATATATGTGTAGTATTGTCCAGTACTTGGCTCTGGTGTTGTGATACTGTAGTAACAAGGATATATGTGTAGTATTGTCGAGTACTTGGCTCTGGTGGTGCGATAGTGTAGTAACAAGGATATATGTGTAGTATTGTCGAGTACTTGACTCCGGTTTTGTGATAGTGTAGTAACAAGGATATATGTGTAGTATTGTCGAGTACTTGACTCTGGTGTTGTGATAGTGTAGTAACAAGGATATATGTGTAGTATTGTGGAGTACTTGGCTCTGGTGTTGTGATACTGTAGTAACAAGGATATATGTGTAGTATTGTGGAGTACTTGGCTCTGGTGTTGCGATGGTGTAGTAACAAGGATGTATGTGTAGTATTGTCGAGTACTTGACTCTAGTGTTGTGATAGTGTAGTAACAAGGATATATGTGTAGTATTGTCGAGTACTTGACTCTGGTGTTGTGATAGTGTGGTAACAAGGATATATATGTAGTATTATCAAGTACTTGACTCTGGTGTGTGATACTGTGGTAACAAGTATTTATGTGCAGTATTGTCAAATACTTGACTCTGGTGTTGTGATAGTGTAGTAACAAGTATATATGTGTAGTATTGTCCAGTACTTGGCTCTGGTGTTGTGATACTGTAGTAACAAGGATATATGTGTAGTATTGTGGAGTACTTGGCTCTGGTGGTGCGATAGTGTAGTAACAAGGATATATGTGTAGTATTGTCGAGTACTTGACTCCGGTTTTGTGATAGTGTAGTAACAAGGATATATGTGTAGTATTGTCGAGTACTTGACTCTGGTGTTGTGATAGTGTAGTAACAAGGATATATGTGTAGTATTGTGGAGTACTTGGCTCTGGTGTTGCGATAGTGTACTAACAAGTATATATGTGTAGTATTGTGGAGTACTTGGCTCTGGTGTTGTGATACTGTAGTAACAAGGATATATGTGTAGTATTGTGGAGTACTTGGCTCTGGTGTTGCGATGGTGTAGTAACAAGGATGTATGTGTAGTATTGTCGAGTACTTGACTCTAGTGTTGTGATAGTGTGGTAACAAGGATATATATGTAGTATTATCAAGTACTTGACTCTGGTGTGTGATACTGTGGTAACAAGTATATATGTGTAGTATTGTCAAATACTTGACTCTGGTGTTATGATAGTGTAGTAACAAGTATATATGTGTAGTATTGTCCAGTACTTGGCTCTGGTGTTGTGATACTGTAGTAACAAGGATATATGTGTAGTATTGTGGAGTACTTGGCTCTGGTGGTGGGATAGTGTAGTAACAAGGATATATGTGTAGTATTGTGGAGTACTTGACTCTGGTGTTGTGATAGTGTAGTAACAAGGATATATGTGTAGTATTGTGGAGTACTTGGCTCTGGTGTTGCGATAGTGTACTAACAAGTATATATGTGTAGTATTGTGGAGTACTTGGCTCTGGTGTTGTGATACTGTAGTAACAAGGATATATGTGTAGTATTGTGGAGTACTTGGCTCTGGTGTTGCGATGGTGTAGTAACAAGGATGTATGTGTAGTATTGTCGAGTACTTGACTCTAGTGTTGTGATAGTGTAATAACAAGGATATATGTGTAGTATTGTCGAGTACTTGACTCTGGTGTTGTGATAGTGTGGTAACAAGGATATATATGTAGTATTATCAAGTACTTGACTCTGGTGTGTGATACTGTGGTAACAAGTATATATGTGTAGTATTGTCAAACACTTGACTCTGGTGTTGTGATAGTGTAGTAACAAGTATATATGTGTAGTATTGTCAAGTATTTGACTCTGGTGTTGTGATAGTGTAGTAACAAGTATATATGTGTAGTGTTGTCCAGTACTTGACTCTGGTGTTGTGATACTGTAGTAACAAGGATATATGTGTAGTATTGTGGAGTACTTGGCTCTGGTGTTGCGATGGTGTAGTAACAAGGATGTATGTGTAGTATTGTCGAGTACTTGACTCTAGTGTTGTGATAGTGTGGTAACAAGGATATATATGTAGTATTATCAAGTACTTGACTCTGGTGTGTGATACTGTGGTAACAAGTATATATGTGTAGTATTGTCAAATACTTGACTCTGGTGTTATGATAGTGTAGTAACAAGTATATATGTGTAGTATTGTCCAGTACTTGGCTCTGGTGTTGTGATACTGTAGTAACAAGGATATATGTGTAGTATTGTGGAGTACTTGGCTCTGGTGGTGGGATAGTGTAGTAACAAGGATATATGTGTAGTATTGTGGAGTACTTGACTCTGGTGTTGTGATAGTGTAGTAACAAGGATATATGTGTAGTATTGTGGAGTACTTGGCTCTGGTGTTGCGATAGTGTACTAACAAGTATATATGTGTAGTATTGTGGAGTACTTGGCTCTGGTGTTGTGATACTGTAGTAACAAGGATATATGTGTAGTATTGTGGAGTACTTGGCTCTGGTGTTGCGATGGTGTAGTAACAAGGATGTATGTGTAGTATTGTCGAGTACTTGACTCTAGTGTTGTGATAGTGTAATAACAAGGATATATGTGTAGTATTGTCGAGTACTTGACTCTGGTGTTGTGATAGTGTGGTAACAAGGATATATATGTAGTATTATCAAGTACTTGACTCTGGTGTGTGATACTGTGGTAACAAGTATATATGTGTAGTATTGTCAAACACTTGACTCTGGTGTTGTGATAGTGTAGTAACAAGTATATATGTGTAGTATTGTCAAGTACTTGACTCTGGTGTTGTGATAGTGTAGTAACAAGTATATATGTGTAGTATTGTCCAGTACTTGACTCTGGTGTTGTGATAGTGTAGTAACAAGGATATATGTGTAGTATTGTGGAGTACTTGGCTCTGGTGTTGCGATAATGTAGTAACAAGTATATATGTGTATTATTGTCCAGTACTTGACTCTGGTGTTGTAGTATTTACAGACCACATGACTCTTGACAAAGTCGTAACTGCTTTTATTTGTTTTCAAACCAAAATATGTTAAAACATCACCTATAAAAGCTGCTGATGTCACTGTATCCTCTCGTCCTCAGTCACTGGGACCTCATCGTTTCTTTAGATACAGACGACGTACTGACTGCTGCCATCTAGTGCCAGTTAAATGAAAAACGTTCTGATAATTTGAATGTTCACAAGAATTACTTGAATTTAAACGCACCGTAATAAAGCGTAAAATAACTATCATTTAAAAAATGGAAAAAATAAAAGGAAAATTTAACAATAAACAAGTGTCTTTTTTAATATGTATACATGGATACAGTGTCGTTGGGTATCGTGAAAGAAATATCAGGATATTTAAGTGAATCCATATTACCACCCTTATGATTCAGTAGATTTCATTTTGAGAATCATGGAAGCTGCACCGAGTGACCAGTAAAGTCAAGCTTGACCATGTGACCTCTTGGTTTTATATCCACGACTCAAAACACGCAGCCATGATCCCAATATCTCCGACTCAGAAGTCACTTTGGTTCCCTGGTGATGTGTATATATATTTCATCTTTTATCACCATTTATTAAACCCTATTGAATCCAAATTATGGCTTTTCCAATATTCTAAATTCTCGACCATAATAATGAAGTGTTTTATTAAATGTTGACATATTACATATTGTGTCCACATTGTGATATTATCAGTGCAAATAAACTGATCATTGTTAGGGTTTTGTTCCGATGAACCGACCCCTCCCCAGATCGATATGTTGTGGTTGTAAAATACAGGTGGTTCATAGGAACGCAGCAGCATAATCAACTATTTCCAGGTCTGAAAAGTACTTTCAGGTTCATAGAAACCATCAGGTGGTTCAATCACGTTGAACCAGTACAGCTGCCTCCCTCTCTGGAGCAGGCAAGACTTCATTCTTGGTGGAGAGTTGGACGAGGTTGAGTTCTTGTTTTTACAGCTCAGAGTAATCACAGCAATAGTTTGTGTCACCATCTGGGAACTGGACCAAATTTCCAGAGGGCGTGAAAGCCTAAGATGTGCCAGTGAGTGATACAATTCTTTGTTTGTTTCCATCCCCTCGTCCTCTTCTCCTGCCACACCCATGCACTCCAGCCAATAGGGAGCTATGATAGGAGCCTCAAAACTATCATCATCTCTCTTTTTAGAGAAACTCTTTAAAGTCTTTAAGTTGAATCTTAATTAGCTGTATCGGGAGCTCAATGAAAGCACTTTGTTGAACTATTCTTTTTATTGGGAATTCTCAGAAAATCTTTGATTAGAGTAACGCATAAGATTTACCATTAAGTTAAAAACAGAGAAAATATTATTTTCTTCCCTGTCAAGAGCTTTAATTTGTCACCTGCAGTAAAAGTTACTTCTTCTTGAAAAGAGGAGGTCAATGAATTAATAGAACATATTAATAATAATAATAATAATATTAATGCTTAAAATAATAGGTAGAGCAGCAAGAACAAAAACAAATAATTAAAAAAATGAAACTATGAAAAAGGAAGAAAGAGAAAAAAAAAATCTAAATCAAAGAACCAAAACTTTATTAACTAATTAAAATCCATAATAAAATCAAAAATCAATTAAACAAAAAAGTCAATAAAGTTATTAATAATAAAAACAATAACAATAAAATCAAATGTAATAACTTGAAACTCAAAAGTTATAATAATAACCAAGTTCACTACTGCCGAAATATGACAGATACAGCACTGAAGGAAGACCAAGAGGAGGAGACAGGCTCAGAGACAGCAGGGGTTCCAAACAAAGAGGGAGAGATTTTCTCTTTGATCAATTTAATTTTCTTAATGAAAAATCTCAACAATGTGTAACCCACATATAGATAAAAACAATCCACTTCCGGTCCGGCTCTTACTTTAGCGGGCCAAGTTCCTCCCCCACGTCACTTCCACTTCTTGTGGTTGCCGGTAGCAGCCCCCACACGCTGTTGCCGCCGACTTTAAAAAACTCGCTTTTCGAGACCAGGGTCACAAAGCGCTTAAACAATCAAAACAATACTCGGAAAAGTACATACTTTAAAGATCAAGATAATACTGAGAACAACACAGGAGTTCGAGAAATTCAAGGAAAACGTCTTAAGATGTTTCTTAAAGGAGTCAGCATACTCCATCAAGCGCAAAGAGAGAGGAAGATCGTTCCAAAGCTTAGGAGCAACAGCCTGAAAAGATTTCTCTCCTCTGGTCCTGAGCCGTGTGCGTGAAACCATAAGTAGATTCTGATCCACAGACCTCAGAGCCCGAGCTGGGGTGTAAGGCTGGATCAGATCAGTGATGTAAGGAGGAGCCTGACCATGAATAGCTCTGAAAGTAAGAACCAGAATTTTAAAGTTGATCCTGAAAGAAAATGGAAGCCAGTGAAAAGTTTTAAGGATCGGAGAAATGTGAGTTCTTCTACTTGAGCCGGTTAGAATTCTCGCTGCAGAGTTCTGAATCAACTGCAGGCGAGACAGCTCCTTCTTGTTAAGACATGAAAACAAACTGTTACAATAGTCCAGACGAGAAGAAACAAACGCATGGATTACAAGCTCCAGATCATGTTCCGACAACATTTTGCTAAGTTTAGAGATTTTTCTCAGTTGAAGGAAACAGTTTCTTGTCAGTTTTCTGCAATGTCGAAAAAGAGACATGTCTTTATCAAATACAACACCCAGGTTTCTCAGGCTCAGTTTGACAGACTGACCTAAGTCACCCAAGTACTGACTCAACCCTGGAATCGTATCATCAGGAGCAATCACCAGTGTTTCACTTTTGTCCACATTTAGCTGTAGAGTGTTTTCACTCATTGTTTGATTTCTAGCAAACAATTGACTAAGCTGTTCAGCCTCTGGGGCTCAGTTGGATCAAAAGAGCAGTAGAGCTGGATGTCATCAGCAAAAATGTGATAAGAAACATCTGGAAATCTCTGAATGATTTTACCGAGGGGAATCAAGTACAGCAAAAACAATAAAGGACCCAGAACAGAACCTTGAGGGACTCCACACAACAGATCTGCCGATTCAGACCTCATTTGATTGGCAGATACACTAAAACTGCGCCCAGAAAGGTAAGATGAGAACCATTCTAACACAGACCCAGACAGTCCCACTTCATCCCTCAGTCTTCTCAGCAGGATCTGGTGATCAACTGTGGCAAAGGCTGAGGACAGATCCAAGAGAACCAGAACAGTGAACTTACCAGAGTCAGCCGACATCATGATGTCACTGGACACTTTCAATAAAGCTGTCTCCGTAGAGTGATGTTTACGGAAGCCAGACTGAAACTTCTCATGGATGTCGCTCTGATCCAGGAACAAAGACAGCTGCTCAGACACCACCTTCTCCAAGATCTTGGACAAGAAAGGGAGCTTAGAAATAGGCCTGAAATTACTGAGGTCAGTTGGGTCTAAGCCTGGTTTTTTGAGCAGAGGCTCCACAATAGCATGTTTAAATGCATTGGGAAGAACCCCTGTGGAAAGGGAGAGGTTCACCATATTGGTAACCCAGGGGCCAATTACATCAAATACTTTGATAAAAAGCTTACACGGAAGGACGTCATCTGAGCAAGAGGAGGGTTTCATCTTGTTCACTAGTGCCGAAATATCACCCAAAGATACAGCAGTGAAGGAGGACCAAGAGGAGGAGAGGGGCTCAGAGACAGTAGGGGTTCCAAACAAAGGGGGAGAGATTTTCTCTTTGATCAATTTAATTTTGTCAATGAAAAATCTCAACAATGCATTGCTGTCAGCTTCACAGAAGACAGGCGTGATTTGAGGAGCAGGAGACACGAGAGAATTAATTGTGTCAAACAAAACTTTGGGGTTTTTCCTATTTGCTGCTACCAGTTTTCTGATGTAATCAGATCTAGCAGTTTCTACCATCTCATTGTAAGAAGTCATCAGATCCCTGAGGTGAAGTCTGTCCACTTCAAGTTTAGTGGACTTCCAGAGACGCTCAGTCTTTCGACAAAGTCTCTTCAGACTCAGGAGATCTTCATTTGTCCAAGGGCACTGTTTTTTCTGAATTTTCAAGTTCGATTTAACAGGTGCCACTTGATCCAGTATTTCAACACAATGATCAGTGAAACAGTGAATCAAACTGTCCACGTCTGGGCAGTCATCAAAGGAAAGACGGTCAAACATAGCAGAAAAACTGTCTGCAGTATCGGCTGAGATGACACGCCTCTGAGACCTAACTTTCAAAGGCTTAGGTTCAGGGATGAAGTCCAGGTTAAACAAGACAAGAGAATGATCACTCAGATGGACATCATGTACAGATACATTAGAAATTTCCAGGCCAAGAGTAAAAACTAAGTCTAAAATGTGATGCCTTTTTGATGAGTGGGTTCAGAAACATGTTGCTCAAAATTAAAGGCTTCTGTTAAAGTTAAACGTTCTTTAGTAGAACAAGATGTGACGTCATCAACATGAAGATTAAAGTCTCCAACAATAAGGACAGATTCCATTTGAATAATGGAAGATAAGAAGTCACTAAAGTCTTTCAGGAAAACCGCTGCAGGACCAGGCGGACGGTAGATTGACACACAATAGAAAGGTCTTGTAGAACCAACCAAGATCATCTGAGATTCAAAAGAAGTGAATTCCTGTGTCTGAATCACTTTGCAAGAAAAACTCTCCCTAAAAACAGTAGCAAGACCTCCTCCACGACCAGAGAGGCGAGGCTTCCCCAGTACAGCGCTCCCTACTGGACAGAGTTCGTTCAGATGAATAAACTCTTCCTCTCTCTGCCAAGTCTCAGAAAGACATAATAAATCCAAATTAACTCTTGTGAAAAGATCATTAAGAATAAAGGATTTATTAGTAATGGAGCGAACATTAAGAAGTCCCACATTCAGCACCGATGACGTCACTGACGACGCCGCGTCACTGAAAGGCGCGCAGAGCGGGATCTTTTGAAGCGAACAGCGGTCACGTGGGTACCAGCTGTCACTGACGTTCAACTCCGTAGTAAAAGCCGAATTAAAGAGAGGAAATGAAAAAATCTTACCACCTTTCGTTGAGGTCTGGACAGACGGCAGCGCTGATGTGTCGTCATGCTCTGCAGCTAGAGGAATGTCGATCAAACATCGATGACGTCCGATGACGTCAGAGTTGTTCCGAGCGATCGCGACTGCGCGTCTCATCCTGACCTGAACTCCAGACCGACTCGATCGCTTGTGGAAATCTCCCGGTACCCGAGAGATCAAACGATATTCCACAGAGTCCGAGTCGATGAGAAGTGGAGCCGGAAACATATTCACCGGACGTTGGTAACGGTTGCGGTTATAATCCTCCATCGACTCTCTGATGTTGAAAATAGCATCACGATCATAGATCCGAGATGCTTGAAGTAGTCGTTAAAACGACTGTTTTTGGCAATTATTGCAGGAGCTTACGTTCAAGCAGCCGATCAAAGGCTCACCGGAAGCGGAAGTTACTGAAGTCTTTCAAGAACACCGCCGCAGGACCAGGCGGACGGTATATTGACACACAATAGAAAGGTCTTGTAGAACCAACCAAGATCATCTGAGATTCAAAAGAAGTGAATTCCTGTGTCTGATTTACTTTGCAAGAACAACTCTCCCTATAAACTGTAGCAAGACCTTCCCCACGACCAGAGAGGCTAGGCTTCCCCAGGACAGCGAACCCTACTGGACAGAGTTCGTTCAGATGAATAAACTCTTCCTCTCTCTGCCAAGTCTCAGACTGACATAATAAATCCAAATTAACTATTGTAAAAAGATCACGTAGGTGACCGCTGCTGAGGTCTGGGCAGATGTCAGCGCTGACGTGTCGTCACACTCTTCAGTGAGAGGAACGTTGATCAAGCATTGATGACGTCAGAGTTCGTCCGAGCGATCGCGATGGCGGGTCTCATCCTGACCTGTACTCCGGATCTCCTTCTCGGGCTCTTGTGGAAATCGCCGGGTACCCGAGAGACCAACCGATATTCCACAGTCCAAGTCGATGAGAAGCGATGGAGGAAACTGATTCAAGTGACGTTGGTAACTGTCGAGAGTGAAGTCTTCTCGACTCTCTGATGTTGAAAAGAGCATCACGATCATAGATCCGTGATGCTTGAGACATATCTTTAGTGATATGAGCATAATATCCTGACAAGTATAATAGTATAATAGTGGTAAAATCGAAGTTGATCAAGTACCTCAGTACTCTTTTGATATCCTATTACACCAACATTTTAGTTATTTTAGTTTATAGTTATAGCTATTATAGTTTTCTGTTTCTGAGTCATAGTAACGGAACATATTGTTAAAGCAGCAGTACAGTAGTTATGACATGTTTGTTTCTGGCTCCCTCTACTGTTCCAAGAGTGTAGAGGTGGACGAGGCAGAGTCACAGTTCACAACATCATCCTCTGAACACACCACAGTGTGTTGATCATTCACAGAGAGAATAATCATCATCATCATCATCATGATTATCATCACAATTATACCAAAAAAATGAATAATGAATAAACGAAAAAATATTGCATTTAGAAAATGTATTTTTATAAGATCAACATTTCAATAAGAAAAAATAATCAATCAATCAATTAACTTTATTTATAAAGCACTTTAAAAACAACAACAGTAGATACAAAGTGGTGTACAATATATAAACACAAATTACTTACTTACTTACTTACAATGACATGAAAGTGCTAAGAAAGCAGTTAAAACACATAAAAATAAAACAATATCAAATAAAACAAGTCAAAAGCACTAAAAACAGCTCAGAGTCTCATGCTGTGTTAAAAGAGAATAAAAGTTTGTTCGAGGGTTTTAGAGATTTTAATGAATAAAAATCAAAGTTTCTACATTTTTATGGCATTTGTATACTTATACCATATTAAAGTCCTGACGCTTTTGGACCACGTTATACACATTTATAGATGACGATCATCATCATGTAGTGAAATCCTTCATGTTGTTTTTGCTGTTGTCTAAAAGACCAAAATTCCGACCCCCCCATTTTACACATGGCCAGAAGAGCAGAATGACCAGATGACTTTTCAGAATATTGTATGTCTTTTTCTTGTTCAATAAAATATTTCCGGTAAAGAGACGCCAAAGAAGGAAGTCAGATGGAATATATATCCAAATATAAAAGTGTTTTGATGTTGATCTGCTGTTTGAACATACATATCAATACTGTGGTTTCCTAACATGTAATGTTTGATATCATACTGATCCTTAGAAAGAGCTGGGAAAGTTATGATAAGTTAGCATTTTATGTGAGCCTCAGATCGTCAAATAAAAGTAGTTTCAAAGTCAATTCGAAGGAGAAGAGAAATCCAAAGGATAGAAGGGTGGACCATCTCCAGCCAATGTGGGGGTGAGGAATCAGATGTCACCCACCAATCAGGAGCACGAGTGGATGGCTTTAAAAAGAGCTGCGCGAAATGGCTCATTCTCTTGACTCTTTCTCTTGTCCATTGACTCTCTTGACACTTCACGCTGGACTCTCGGGGTCTCATCCCCTTCCCTCTTCACCCCTGTTCCTGACTCCTGCCCCCCTCCCTTTCTGCAACAAGGTGCGGCACGTCTGCACAGATGCAGTACTTTCTCATTAAGAAAAGCAAGCTGCACGCAACCCAGCAGCCAAGCAAGCCTGAACCTCTGGCTCCTACGAGCAACCAAACTGCTCTTCCAGAAAAGACTTGTGACCCTTGCACCGAGTAAAGATACGTCTCTGGTTGGTGACGCCAACGCGGTCAAGGAAGCTCTTTGCCAGCCTGCAACAAAGAACCAGGACCGGACCCAAGAAGACCGTCAGCGCTTTCCGCCGCCAAGCCTTCTTCACCGTGGTCCCTGTGAAGTCACGCCCCACATGACTGGATCCAGGGCCTTCAGTCGTGTTCCTCCTGCTGCTGCTCATCCTCCTCATCCTCCTCATCCTCCTCATCCTCCTCATCCTCCTCATCCTCCTCATCCTCCTCATCCTCCTCATCCTCCTCATCCTCCTCATCCTCCTCATCCTCCTCATCCTCCTCATCCTCTCGACGACGTAAGAAACTGTAACATTGTCACTCTTGCATTGATTTTTCAAATTGATCAGAGGCAGCAAGATTAGCTTAAGATAAGTTGTAAAGCTTTCGCAGAAGTTGACAATAATCAAAGCCTTCAAGTTTGTTACTTCCTGAGTAGTTAATATTGTTCCTTCCATGATATCAAAGCAATTATTATCATTCCATTCCATTGTTCTTAACTGTTCTCCCTCTTCTCTTTGTTTCTTTCAATAAATCCTATAAAAAGTACATCAGTTGCCTTTACAATTTTTCATATTTTTGTGTAATCAATTTAAGAGCCTCTTACTCAGTAAAGAACATTAATCACAAGTAGTAACTTCAGTAAATGACATTGATCAAAACTGGTGTTTCATAATTAAATAATTATAATCCACGTAAATGTAATAATTTCCTTTGGACTAGAATACAAGGGTGGTGCTCCAACTTCAGGTAATTTTACCTAGAGGCAATTTTCAAGTTAAATCTACCAGAACTTAGATGTTCGGAAAATAAACCTTTTTAAAAGGCATATAACATTACTACTATCATCATCATCATCGTCATCATCGTCATCGTCTTCGTCATCGTCATCGTCTTCGTCATCGTCATCATCATCGTCTTCGTCATCGTCATCATCATCATCATCATTATCATCATCATCATCATCATCATCGTCATCGTCATCATCATCATCATCATCATCATCGTCATCATCATCATCTTCGTCATCGTCATCGAGAGAATCACAATTTCATTTATGCTGTATGTCTTAATACATGCTTATTTGACAATAAAATAACTTGACTTGATCATCATCATCATCATCATCATCATCATCATCATCATCATCATCATCATCATCATCATCATCATCATCATCATCTTCATCTTCGTCATCGTCATCATTATCATCATCATCATCATCATCATCGTCATCGTCATCGAGAGAATCACAATTTCATTTATGCTGTATGTCTTAATACATGCATATTTGACAATAAAATAACTTGACTTGATCATCATCATCATCATCATCATCATCATCATCATCATCTTCATCTTCGTCATCGTCATCGTCATCGTCATCGTCATCGTCATCGTCTTCATCTTCATCTTCATCTTTAATTTCATCTTCGTCTTCGTCTTCGTCATCAACTTCATCTTTAATTTCATCTTCATCTTCATCTTCATCTTCATCATCGTCATCGTCATCGTCTTCATCTTCATCTTCATCTTCATCTTCATCTTCATCTTCATCTTTATCTTCATCATCATCTTCCAAGAGAGAATCACAATTTAATTTATGCTGTATGTCTTAATACATGCATATTTGATGATAAAATAACTTGACTTGATCATCATCTACATCATCATCATCTTCATCATCAATTCAAATATTTGTTAAATGCAACATTAAAAAAAAAAAAAAGTTTCAATCTTTTGATGATCTTTGACACAATATTCTGATGATGAAATACTTCCATAAGAAACTCCTCCCTCACAAACCAAAGCCATTATAAATACAATCATTATATTAAATAATTTTGTGATAAAACTACTAAAACAGTTCAGAAATCTAAAAATTGTGCTGCGTTATTATTATAGATGAAGCTAAACTAAAATTGAAAACTGAATGGATTGAATAGAAAAATAACTTAGAGTCTGCTAAAACAAACTTCTTGATCCGACCTCTGACCTCTGACACCTCTGAAGTCACTGCTTGACCAGAGAGACTCTAACTGAAGAATATCTATCCTTCCTGCGACACTGCAGGACATTGGGGAAGTGGTAGAGGAATTAAACTCTGAAAAAGTGACACTTGCATTGTCGGGAAATATCGATCAAAACGGTCTTTTCGATCCTCCGAAGAGAAACACAGCGAGCCGTGGATGAGAGGGATGGATGTGCAACTCACTGCTGCCCTCTGTTGGTTGAATGAGTCACGACTATGACGTCTTGATCATTCACAGAGAGAATAAGGAACATTAGTTCAAACTTGAGTACGGAAGTCAAACAGTAAACATAAATGAAAATGTAATAATGTATATAGTGCAGAAAATGTGCAAAATGTAAAGTATGGACTGTTGCACTAATTTTGTGTTATTTGTATTAATTAATTTATTAATTATTAACATGTATTTTATGTTGTCACCACATAATATCTACTGTTGTGTTTACAACAATAAAAGTTGTTTTGATTCTGATCTTAGACACAGAGGTGTAAGAAAGTAAATATAAAGATGTTCGCACAATTTTACAAAAAAAATATAAGAATATATTGCAGTTAGAAAATGTGTTTTTGAATTATTGGAATTAGAATATTGAACTCAATGTGTAATATATATGTATAATCTATATATTTATTTATTTAAAATAAATTATTCAAAAAGATAATTCATTGATTTAGATTAACATTTTAATAAGAAAAAATAAACAATCAATCAATCAATCAAGTTTATTGATAAAACACTTTAAAAACAACAACAGTCGATACAAAGTGTTGTACAATGACATGAAAGTGCTAAGAAAGCAGTTAAAACACACAAAATTAAAACAATATCCAATAAAACAAGTCAAAAGCACTAAAAACAGCTCAGAGTCTCATGCTGTGTTAAAAGAGAATAAAAGTGTGTTTTAAGACGAGATTTGAGTGAATAAAAATCAATGTTTCTATATGTACATTTTTAAAATACAGCATAACTCAACATAACACTGAATCAGAAGGATCTGGTTTCTCTGATACAAGATATAGAGTTTGTGTTGAACTCATTTTCATCACTTTACTTCTTTGGAGAAAATATTTTTTTCACAAAATAAAATACCTTTCACACTGTAATATTGAATCAAAACAAAATGTACATCAATTCTTCTTCTTTCTGACTCCTCGTGGACGACTGGCTGTGTAAGTGTGTGTATTGTCAAGAATCTGATGATACGTATCACGATACAGAGGCAACCATAACATCCAATGAGATACTGTAGTAACCAGGATATATTTGTAGTACTGTGGAGTACTTGAGTAACGACTGCTGCCATCATCACCGGATCATGAAGGTGTTTATTAAAGAAGATTTAAAGAAGACTCGTCATCATCAGTAACAATCCAATCACAGAGGTTCTAATCCAGTCACATGACGTCACTGTGTCTTCACTGCGGCACAAACGACAAACGTTCTCAGAGACGTTCATCCAAACATTGAAGCTTCATGTGATGATGTCACTCCTGGAGACTCACAATCTCACTGTCGTCTACTTCAGCTTCACAAACTCACACGAGGACCAAACGTAGACTCCAGCATGAAGAGGTTGAGTGAAGCTGGTCTGGACTCTGTGGAGGAGAGTCATGGTCTCAGAGACGCTGTAGAAGGACAGAAGACTTGCAGAGTGATCCAGGTACACCCCCACTGTGGAGGGTCCGACACTGGAGACTTTAGTTTCGATGTTGTTGTGTATAAATGAACAACCAGAGTCGTGACACCATAAACTCCAAGATTTGTCATTACATCCAAATAAACTTTCTCTTCCTGATCTGCTGATGTTCTTGTATGAAACTGCTACTGCAACACGTTCTGTTCTCTTCATCTCCCAGTAACAACGTCCAGTCAGAGACTCCTGACTCAAGACTTGACGATAACTTTTGAATCTGTCTGGATGATCAGGACGAGGCTGATGCTTTCCCATATATGTCACTTTCTTGTTTCCTTCAGACAACATCAACCTTGAGTCTGCAGTGTTTGGATCCAGAGTGATGTCCTGTGAGTGCGTGAGGAACTGCTCTCTGGTCTCTGGAAGGAACATCATGGAGATGTCGGTCCACATGACTCTCAGAAGGTCCAGGACTTGGTCTCTGCAGGCTGACACGGCTGCCGTTACTTCCTTAAAGCGATGGTGAGTTTGCTCAAGGGTCGTGGAGGAGGTTGTGTCTTCACTGACCTCTGAGAGTGAGGTTGTGTCCTCACTGACCTCCGAGAGTGAGGTTGTGTCTTCACTGACCTCTGAGAGTGAGGTCGTGTCTTCACTGACCTCTGAGAGTGAGGTCCAGTTCTGCAGGAAGATGATGTCACTGTCAGTGAGTGACAGCTGCTGCAGCTCAGCCTCTTTCTTCTTCAGCTCAGAGATCTCCTGCTCCAGCTGCTCCTCAAGTCCTCGGACTCGAGCGTCTTCAGTCTCCTGCAGAGATCTGATCTGCTGCTCCACATCAGACATTCTTCTCTGGAGGATCTGGATCATCTGGACGAGGGTCTCCTGACTGTCCTTCACTGCTTCATCACCAGAGACTCTGATGTTCTTCTTCTCCTGCTGGAGGAGCTTCACTTCCTTCTCTCTCTTCTGGATCTTCTGCTTGATCCTTCCTTGACTCTGATCCAGGTCTTTCTCTCTCTCCCTCCTCTCTGTTGTGGTGGAGACGATGTCATGATCTTTGTGTTGGTCCAGACAGAGAGAACAGATGAGCTGCTGATCAGAGCGACAGAACATCTTCTTCTCCTCCTCGTGTTCAGAGCAGATCATCTCCTGGAGATGCTTGGACGGCTGGACCAGCTTGTGTCTCCTGAAGGCCGGAGCTTCTCGATGAGGCTGAAGATGTTCCTGACAGTAGGAGACCAGACACACCAGACAGGACTTGAGGGCTTTCATCTTCCTCCCAGTGCAGACGTCACAGGTCACATCTTCAGGTGCAGCAGAGCAGAGGTCCTCAGCTGCTCCAGTCTTCTTCAGCTCCTCCACTAACTCTGCTAACACAGTGTTCTTCTGGAGGACAGGTCTCTCGCTGAAGCTCCGTCTGCACTGAGGACACTCGTAGATGTTCTTGTCCTGCCAGTGACCTTCAACACAGGTCTTACAGTAGTTGTGTCCACATGGAAGAGAGACTGGATCCTTCAGTAGATCCAGACAGATGGAACAAGACAACAAATCAACTCTAGTCTCCATGTCTCTGCGACTGAAACACTCCCTTCACAGGTGAACTCTTTTATAGTCTCAGTCACATGTCTCTGCCACGATCTGATCCATCCTGTTGATCCACATTATCAAACTGCCTTGAAACCACCTATGTTCAGGACAAAGACACACCTTGATTCTAACACACGCACACACACACACACACACACACACAGGTGTGTGTATCTATTGTTCACAAGTCAGCCGATACGTCTCACATACACAGAAAACGATACAATGAATTGCAATATATAGTGATTGTGTAGTAACAAGTATTTATGTGTAGTATTGTCCAGTACTTGACTCTGGTGTTGTGATAGTGTAGTAACAAGTATATATTTGTATTATTGTCCAGTACTTGACTCTGGTGTTGTAGTATTTACAGACCACATGACTCTTGACGAAGTCGTAACTGCTTTTATTTGTTTTCAAACCAAAATATGTTAAAACATCACCTATAAAAGCTGCTGATGTCACTGTATCCTCTCGTCCTCAGTCACTGGGACCTCATTGTTTCTTTAGATACAGACGACGTACTGACTGCTGCCATCTAGTGCCAGTTAAATGAAAAAAATTCTGATCATTTGAACGTTCACAAGAATTATTTGATTTTAAACGCACCGTAATAAAGGGTAAAATAACTATCGTTTAAAAAATGCCAAAAATAAAAGGAAAATTTAACAATAAACGAGTGTCTTTTTTAAATATGTATACATGGATACAGTGTCGTTGGGTATCGTGAAAGAAATATCGGGATATTTAAGTGAATCCATATTTACACCCTTATGATTTAGTAGATTTCATTTTGAGAATCATGGAAGCTGCACCGAGTGACCAGTAAAGTCAAGCTTGACCATGTGACCTCTTGGTTTTATATCCACGGCTCAAAACACGCAGCCATGATCCCAATATCTCCGACTCAGAAGTCACTTTGGTTCCCTGGTGATGTGTATATATATTTCATCTTTTATCACCATTTATTAAACCCTATTGAATCCAAATGATGGCTTTTCCAATATTCCAAATTGTCAACCATAATAATGAAGTGTTTTCTTAAATTTTGACATATTACATATTGTGTCCACATTGTGATATTATCAGTGCAAATAAACTGATCATTGTTAGGGTTTTGTTCCGATGAACCGACCCCTCCCCAGACCGATATGTTGTGGTTGTAAATTACAGGTGGTTCATAGGAACGCAGCAGCATAATCAACTATTTCCAGGTCTGAAAAGTACTTTCAGGTTCATAGAAACCATCAGGTGGTTCAATCACGTTGAACCAGTACAGCTCCTCCCTCTCTGGAGCAGGCAAGACTTCATTCTTGGTGGAGAGTTGGACGAGGTTGAGTTCTTGTTTGTACAGCTCAGAGTAATCACAGCAATAGTTTGTGTCACCATCTGGGAACTGGACCAAATTTCCAGAGGGCGTGAAAGCCTAAGATGTGCCAGTGAGTGATACAATTCTTTGTTTGTTTCCATCCCCTCGTCCTCTTCTCCTGCCACACCCATGCACTCCAGCCAATAGGGAGCTATGATAGGAGCCTCAAAACTAGCATCATCTCACTAAGCCGAATTAAAGAGAGGAAATGAAAAAATCTTACCACCTTTGTTGAGGTCTGGGCAGACAGCAGCGCGTTGATCAAACATCGATGACGTCAGAGTTCGTCCGAGCGATCCCGACTGCGCGTCTCATCCTGACCTGTACTCCGGATCTCCTTCTCGGCCTCTTGTGGAACACCAACATTTTTGTTATTTTTGTTTGTAGTTATAGCTATTATAGTTTTCTGTTTCTGATTCATAGTAACAGAACATATTGTTAAAGCACCAGTACAGTAGTTATGAAATGTTTGTTTCTGGCTCCCTCTACTGTTGGAAGAGTGTAGAGGTGGACGAGGCAGAGTCACAGTTCACAACATCATCCTCTGAACACACCACAGTGTGTTGATCATTCACAGAGAGAATAAGGAACATTAGTTCAAACTTGAGTACGGAAGTCAATCAGTGTCAGAATATTGAATGGTTTCATGTTTCAAATGTTGACACTTTGAATTTTATTCTTGAAATGTCGTCTATTTTAAAGCTGTAAATCTTTTTTTTTAATATTTGAATTAAATATGTTTTACATTGAAAGCTACATTTTGTTTACATATATAAAAATATATTACATTATTTTCTCCATTATATATATATATATATATATATATATATATAATGGACAAAATAATGATATATATATATACATATATATATATATATATATATATATATATATATATAATGGACAAAATAATGTCATATATTTATCCTTCTTAATTAAGACTTATATTCTATATAAAAACATGTTTATATATCAGAACCAGAATTAAAATTAAGGTAAGGTAGAACTTTATTGATCCCTCGGGAAATTGTTTATTTATTTTAGCATTTTAATTGCTAGTGAATTGTTCCACCAACAGTAAAAAAAAACAACAACATTAAACATGAATAAAAATGTAATTATGTTTATAGTGCAGAAAATGGAAAGTAAGGACTGTTGCACAAATTTTGTGTTATTTGTATTAATTAATTTATTCATTATTAACATGTAATTTTATGTTGTCACCACATAATATCCACTGTTGTGTTTACAACAATAAAAGTTGTTTTGATTCTGATCTTAGAAAGAGAGGTGTAAGAAAGTAAATATAAAGATGTTGATGTTATATTGAATAAACGAAATAATAATGCATTTAGAAAATGTGTTTTTTAATTATTGGAATTTAAACATTGAACTCAATCATCATCATCATCATCATCATCATCATCATCATCATCATCATCATCATCACAATTATCATCACAATTATACAAAAAAAAATTGTAATGAATAAACGAAAAAATATTGCATTTAGAAAATGTGTTTTTATAAGATCAACATTTCAATAAGAAAAAATAATCAATCAATTAACTTTATTTATAAAGCACTTTAAAAACAACAACAGTCGATACAAAGTGTTGTACAATATATAAATACAAATTACTTACTTACTTACTTACAATGACATGAAAGTGCTAAGAAAGCAGTTAAAACACACAAAGATAAAACAATATCAAATAAAACAAGTCAAAAGCACTAAAAACAGCTCAGAGTCTCATGCTGTGTCAAAAGAGAATAAAAGTTTGTTCGAGGGTTTTAGAGATTTTAATGAATAAAAATCAAAGTTTCTACATTTTTATGGCATTTGTATACTTATACCATATTAAAGTCCTGACGCTTTTGGACCACGTTATACACATTTATAGATGACGATCATCATCATGTAGTGAAATCCTTCATGTTGTTTTTGCTGTTGTCTAAAAGACCAAAATTCCGACCCCCCCATTTTACACATGACCAGAAGAGCAGAATGACCAGATGACTTTTCAGAATATTGAATGTCTTTTTCTTGTTCAATAAAATATTTCCGGTAAAGAGACACCAAAGAAGGAAGTCAGATGAAATATATATCCAAATATAAAAGTGTTTTGATGTTTATCTGCTGTTTGAACATACATATCAATACTGTGGTTTCCTAACATGTAATGTTTGATATCATACTGATCCTTAGAAAGAGCTGGGAAAGTTATGATAAGTTAGCATTTTATGTGAGCCTCAGATCGTCAAATAAAAGTTGTTTCAAAGTCAATTCGAAGGAGAAGAGAAATCCAAAGGATAGAAGGGTGGACCATCTCCAGCCAATGTGGGGGTGAGGAATCAGATGTCACCCACCAATCAGGAGCACGAGTGGATGGCTTTAAAAAGAGCTGCGCGAAATGGCTCATTCTCTTGACTCTTTCTCTTGTCCTTTGACTCTCTTGACACTTCACGCTGGACTCTCGGGGTCTCATTCCCTTCCCTCTTCACCCCTGTTCCTGACTCCTGCCCGCCTCCCTTTCTGCAACAAGGTGCGGCACGTCTGCACAGATGCAGTACTTTCTCATTAAGAAAAGCAAGCTGCACGCAACCCAGCAGCTAAGCAAGCCTGAACCTCTGGCTCCTACGAGCAACCAAACTGCTCTTCCAGAAAAGCGAGTAAAGATACGTCTCTGGTTGGTGACGCCAACGCAGTCAAGGAAGATCTTTGCCAGCCTGCAACAAAGAACCAGGACCGGACCCAAGAAGACCGTCAGCGCTTTCCGCCGCCAAGCCTTCTTCACTGTGGTCCCTGCGAAGTCACGCCCCACATGACTGGATCCAGGGCCTTCAGTCGTGTTCCTCCTGCTGCTGCTCATCCTCCTCATCCTCCTCATCCTCCTCATCCTCCTCATCCTCCTCATCCTCCTCATCCTCCTCATCCTCCTCATCCTCCTCATCCTCCTCATCCTGCTCATCCTCTTCACCTCAAACTCCTCGTCATCATCACGCCTTCCTCGATCCTCTCGACGACGTAAGAAACTGTAACATTGTCACTCTTGCATTGATTTTTCAAATTGATCAGAGGCAGCAAGATTAGCTTAAGATAAGTTGTAAAGCTTTCGCAGAAGTTGACAATAATCAAAGCCTTCAAGTTTGTTACTTCCTGAGTAGTTAATATTGTTCCTTCCATGATATCAAAGCAATTATTATCATTACATTCCATTGTTCTTAACTGTTCTCCCTCTTCTCTTTGTTTCTTTCAATAAATCCTATAAAAAGTACAACAGTTGCCTTTACAATTTTTCATATTTTTGTGTAATCAATTTAAGAGTCTCTTACTCAGTAAAGAACATTAATCACAAGTAGTAACTTCAGTAAATGAGATTGATCAAAACTAGTGTTTCATAATGAATTAATAAGGCCAATTAAATAATTATAATCCACGTAAATGTAATAATTTCCTTTGGACTAGAATACAAGGGTGGTGCTCCAACTTCAGGTAATTTTAACTAGAGGCAATTTTCAAGTTAAATCTACCAGAACTTAGATGTTCGAAAAATAAACCTTTTTAAAAGGCATATAACATTACTACTATCATCATCATCATCATCATCGTCATCGTCTTCGTCATCGTCATCGTCATCGTCTTCGTCTTCGTCATCGTCATCGTCATCGTCATCGTCTTCGTCATCGTCATCGTCATCGTCTTCGTCATCGTCATCGTCATCGTCTTCGTCATCGTCATCATCATCATCATCATCATCATCATCAACTTCATCTTCATCTTCATCGTCTTCGTCATCGTCATCGTCATCGTCTTCGTCATCGTCATCGTCATCGTCTTCGTCATCGTCATCATCATCATCATCATCATCATCATCATCATCATCAACTTCATCTTCATCTTCATCTTCATCGTCATCGTCATCGTCATCGTCATCGTCATCGTCATCATCATCATCATCATCATCATCATCATCATCATCGTCATCGTCATCGTCTTCGTCATCGTCATCGTCTTCGCCATCGTCTTCGTCATCGTCATCATCATCATCATCATCATCATCATCATCATCATCATCATCATCAACTTCATCTTCATCGTCATCGTCATCGTCATCGTCATCGTCATCGTCTTCGTCATCGTCATCGTCATCGTCATCGTCTTCGTCATCGTCATCGTCATCGTCATCGTCATCGTCATCGTCATCGTCTTCGTCATCGTCATCATCATCATCATCATCATCATCATCATCATCATCATCATCATCATCAACTTCATCTTCATCGTCATCGTCATCGTCATCGTCATCGTCTTCGTCATCGTCATCGTCATCGTCATCGTCATCGTCTTCGTCATCGTCATCGTCATCGTCTTCGTCATCATCATCATCATCATCATCATCATCATCATCATCATCATCAACTTCATCTTCATCGTCATCGTCATCATCATCATCATCATCATCATCATCATCATCATCATCATCATCATCAACTTCATCTTCATCGTCATCGTCATCGTCATCGTCATCGTCATCGTCATCGTCATCATCATCATCATCATCATCATCAACTTCATCTTCATCGTCATCGTCATCGTCATCGTCATCGTCATCGTCATCGTCATCGTCTTCGTCATCGTCATCGTCATCGTCTTCGTCATCGTCATCATCATCATCATCATCATCATCATCATCATCATCATCAACTTCATCTTCATCGTCATCGTCATCGTCATCATCATCATCATCATCATCATCATCATCATCATCATCATCATCAACTTCATCTTCATCTTCATCGTCATCGTCATCGTCATCGTCATCGTCATCGTCATCGTCATCGTCATCATCATCATCATCATCATCATCAACTTCATCTTCATCTTCATCGTCATCGTCATCGTCATCGTCATCGTCATCGTCATCGTCATCATCATCATCATCATCATCATCGTCATCGTCATCGTCATCGTCATCGTCTTCGTCATCGTCATCGTCATCATCATCATCATCATCATCATCATCATCATCATCATCTTCATCTTCATCTTCATCTTCATCGTCATCGTCATCGTCATCGTCATCGTCATCGTCATCGTCATCATCATCATCATCATCATCATCAACTTCATCTTCATCTTTATCTTTATCTTCATCATCATCTTCATCGAGAGAATCACAATTTCATTTATGCTGTATGTCTTAATACATGCATATTTGACAATAAAATAACTTGACTTGATCATCATCATCATCATCATCATCATCATCATCTTCATCTTCGTCATCGTCATCGTCATCGTCATCGTCATCGTCATCGTCATCGTCATCGTCTTCATCTTCATCTTCATCTTTAATTTCATCTTCGTCTTCGTCTTCGTCTTCGTCATCAACTTCATCTTTAATTTCATCTTCATCTTCATCTTCATCATCGTCATCGTCATCGTCTTCATCTTCATCTTCATCTTCATCTTCATCTTCATCTTTATCTTCATCATCATCTTCCAAGAGAGAATCACAATTTAATTTATGCTGTATGTCTTAATACATGCATATTTGATGATAAAATAACTTGACTTGATCATCATCTACATCATCATCATCTTCATCATCATCATCTTCATCTTCATCTTCATCTTCATCGTCATCGTCATCGTCATCGTCATCGTCATCATCATCATCATCATCATCATCAACTTCATCTTCATCTTTATCTTTATCTTCATCATCATCTTCATCGAGAGAATCACAATTTCATTTATGCTGTATGTCTTAATACATGCATATTTGACAATAAAATAACTTGACTTGATCATCATCATCATCATCATCATCATCATCAACTTCATCTTCATCTTCATCTTTATCTTTATATTCATCTTCATCGAGAGAATCACAATTTCATTTATGCTGTATGTCTCAATACATGCATATTTGACAATAAAATAACTTGACTTGATCATCATCATCATCATCATCATCATCATCATCATCATCATCATCATCATCATCATCTTCATCTTCATCTTCATCTTTATCTTTATATTCATCTTCATAGAGAGAATCACAATTTCATTTATGCTGTATGTCTCAATACATGCATATTTGACAATAAAATAACTTGACTTGATCATCATCATCATCATCATCATCATCATCTTCATCTTCATCTTCATCTTCATCTTCATCTTCATCTTCGTCATCGTCATCATCATCGTCATCGTCATCGTCATCGTCATCAACTTCATCTTCAACTTCATCTTCATCTTCTTCATCTTTATCTTCATCATCATCTTCCAAGAGAGAATCACAATTTAATTTATGCTGTATGTCTTAATACATGCATATTTGATAATAAAATAACTTGACTTGATCATCATCTACGTCATCATCTTCATCATCATCATCTTCATCATCAATTCAAATATTTGTTAAATGCAACATTTAAAAAAAAAAGAAGTTTCAATCTTTGAAATGTTAGCTTATAAAATAGACTAAATACAATACACAATATTCTGATGATGAAATACTTCCATAAGAAACTCCTCCCTCACAAACCAAAGCCATTATAAATACAATCATTATATTAAATACTTTTGTGATAAAACTACTAGAACAGTTCAGAAATCTAAAAATTGTGCTGCGTTATCATTATATATGAAGCTAAACTAAACTGAATGGATTGAATAGAAAAATAACTTAGAGTCTGCTTAAACAAACTTCTTGATCTGACCTCTGACCTCTGACACCTCTGAGTTCACTGCTTGACCAGAGAGACTGTAACTGAAGAATATCTATCCTTCCTCCGACACTGCAGAACATTGGGGAAGTGGTAGAGGAATTAAACTCTGAAAAAGTGACACTTGCATTGTCGGGAAATATGGATCAAAACGGTCTTTTCGAGCCTCCGAAGAGAAACACAGCGAGCCGTGGATGAGAGGGATGGATGTGCAACTCACTGCTGCCCTCTGTTGGTTGAATGAGTCACGACTATGACTCATGAACTAAACCCATAGGTTCCAGTACAGTGTGTGGAAGAACTGACGCCATGAAAGTCATAAAACTATTCCTAGAGTCGGAGGAAGATAAAAACTATTTTATTGAGAGGCAACAATGAGTGTAGAGGTCGACGAGTCACAGTTCACAACATCATCCTCTGAACACACCACAGTGTGTTGATCATTCACAGAGAGAATAAGAAACATTAGTTCAAACTTGAGTACGGAAGTCAAACAGTAAACATAAATAAAAATGTAATAATGTATATAGTGCAGAAAATGTGCAAAATGTAAAGTATGGACTGTTCACTAATTTTGTGTTATTTGTATTAATTATTTATTAATTATTAACATGTATTTTATGTTGTCACCACATAATATCCATTGTTGTGTTTACAACAATAACATTTGTTTTGATTCTGATCTTAGAAAGAGAGGTGTAAGAAAGTAAATATAAAGATGTTCGCACAATTATACCAAAAAAGTTTTAAAATATATTGCAGTTAGAAAATGTGTTTTTGAATTATTAGAATTAGAATATTGAACTCAATGTGTAAAATATATATAAAATCTATATATTTATTTATTTAAAATAAATTATTCAAAAAGATAATTCATTGATTTAGATTAACATTTTAATAAGAAAAAATAGTCAATCGATCAATCAATCAATCAATCAATCAATCAATCAATCAAGTTTATTGATAAAACACTTTAAAAACAACAACAGTCGATACAAAGTGTTGTACAATGACATGAAAGTGCTGAGAAAGCAGTTAAAATACACAAAAATAAAACAATATCAAATAAAACAAGTCAAAAGCACTAAAAACAGCTCAGAGTCTCATGCTGTGTTAAAAGAGAATAAAAGTGTGTTTTAAGACGAGATTTGAGTGAATAAAAATCAATGTTTCTATATGTACATTTTTAAAATACAGCATAACTCAACATAACACTGAATCAGAAGGATCTGGTTTCTCTGATACAAGATATAGAGTTTGTGTTGAACTCATTTTCATCACTTTACTTCTTTGGAGAAAATCTTTTTTTCACAAAATAAAATACCTTTCACACTGTAATATTGAATCAAAACAAAATGTACATCAATTCTTCTTCTTTCTGACTCCTCGTGGACGACTGGCTGTGTAAGTGTGTGTATTGTCAAGAATCTGATGATACGTATCACGATACAGAGGCAACCATAACATCCAATGAGATACTGTAGTAACCAGGATATATTTGTAGTACTGTGGAGTACTTGAGTAACGACTGCTGCCATCATCACCGGATCATGAAGGTGTTTATTAAAGAAGATTTAAAGAAGACTCGTCATCATCAGTAACAATCCAATCACAGAGGTTCTAATCCAGTCACATGACGTCACTGTGTCTTCACTGCGGCACAAACGACAAACGTTCTCAGAGACGTTCATCCAAACATTGAAGCTTCATGTGATGATGTCACTCCTGGAGACTCACAATCTCACTGTCGTCTACTTCAGCTTCACAAACTCACACGAGGACCCAACTATGACTCCAGCATGAAGAGGTTGAGTGAAGCTGGTCTGGACTCTGTGGAGGAGAGTCATGGTCTCAGAGACGCTGTAGAAGGACAGAAGACCTGCAGAGTGATCCAGGTACACCCCCACTGTGGAGGGTCTGACTCTGGAGACTTTAGTGATGATGTTGTTGTGTATAAATAAACAACCAGAGTCGTCACACCATAAACACCAAGATTTGTCATTATTGCCAAATACACTTTCTATTCCTGATCTTCTGATGTTCTTGTATGAAACTGCTACTGCAACAAGTTCTGTTCTCTTCACCTCCCAGTAACAACGTCCAGTCAGAGACTCTTGACTCAAGACCTGAAAAGAATTGAATCTGTCTGGATGACGAGGACGAGGCTGACGTTTTCTCATGATTGTCACTTTCTTGTTTCCTTCAGACAACATCAACCTTGACTGTGCAGTGTTTGGATCCAGAGTGATGTCCTGTGAGTGTGTGAGGAACTGCTCTCTGGTCTCTAGAAGGAACATCATGGAGATGTCGGTCCACATGTCTCTCAGAAGGTCCAGGACTTGGTCTCTGCAGGCTGACACGGCTGCTGTTACTTCCTCGAAGCGACGGTGAGTTTGCTCAAGGGTCGTGGAGGAGGTCGTGTCTTCACTGACCTCTGAGAGTGAGGTCGTGTCCTCACTGACCTCTGAGAGTGAGGTCCAGTTCTGCAGGAAGATGGTGTGACTGTCGGTGAGTGACAGCTGCTGCAGCTCAGCCTCTTTCTTCTTCAGCTCATAGATCTCCTGCTCCAGCTGCTCCTGAAGTCCTCGGACTCGAGCGTCTTCAGTCTCCTGCAGAGATCTGATCTGCTGCTCCACGTCAGACATTCTTCTCTGGAGGATCTGGATCATCTGGACGAGGGTCTCCTGACTGTCCTTCACTGCTTCATCACCAGAGACTCTGATGTTCTTCTGCTCCTGCTGGAGCAGCTTCACTTCCTTCTCTCTCTTCTGGATCTTCTGCTGGATTCTTCCTTCACTCTGATCCAGGTCTTTCTCTCTCTCCCTCCTCTCTGCTGTTGTCGAGACGATGACATGATCTTTGTGTTGGTCCACAGCACAGAGAGAACAGATGAGCTGCTGATCGGAACGACAGAACATCTTCTTCTCCTCCTCGTGTTCAGAGCAGATCATCTCCTGGAGCTGCTTGGACGGCTGGACCAGCTTGTGTCTCCTGAAGGCCGGAGCTTCTCGATGAGGCTGAAGATGTTCCTCACAGTAGGAGACCAGACACACCAGACAGGACTTGAGGGCTTTCATCTTCCTCCCAGTGCAGACGTCACAGGTCACATCTTCAGGTCCAGCAGCGCAGAGGTCCTCAGCTGCTCCAGTCTTCTTCAGCTCCTCCACTAACTCTGCTAACACAGTGTTCTTCTGGAGGACAGGTCTCTCGCTGAAGCTCCGTCTGCACTGAGGACACTCGTAAATGTTCTTGTCCTGCCAGTGACCTTCAACACAGGTCTTACAGTAGTTGTGTCCACATGGAAGAGAGACTGGATCCTTCAGTAGGTCCAGACAGATGGAACAAGATCTCAGATCAACTCTAGTCTCCATGTCTCTGCGACTGAAACACTCCCTTCACAGGTGAACTCTTTTATAGTCTCAGTCACATGTCGCTGCCACAATCTGCTCCAACTTGCTGATCCACACATTATCAGACTTCCTTGAAACCACCTGATGATTCAGGACAAAGTCCTCGACACACCTTGATTCTAACACACACACACACAAACACACACCCACACACAAACACACACACACACACACACACACACACACACACACACACAAACACACACACACACACACACACACACACACACACACACACACACACACACACACACACACACACACACCTGTTATCTCAGCCGATACTGCAGACAGTTTCTCTGCTATGTTTGACCCTCTTTCCTTTGATGACTGCCTTAACGTGCACAGTTTGATTCACTGTTTCACTGATCATTGTGTTGAAATACTGGATCAAGTGGCACCTGTTAAATCGAACTTGAAAATTCAGACAAAACGGTGCCCTTGGACAAATGAAGATCTCCTGAGTCTGAAGAGACTTTGTCGAAAGACTGAACGTCTCTGGAAGTCCACTAAACTTGAGGTGGACAGACTTCACCTCAGGAATCTGATATCTTCTTACAATGAGATGGTGGAAACTGCTAGATCTGATTACATCAGAAAACTGGTAGCAGCAAAAAACAAAAACCCCAAAGTGTTGTTTAACACGATTAATTCTCTTGTGTGTCCTGCTCCTCAAATCACGCCTGTCTTCTGTGAAGCTGACAGCAATGCATTGTTGAGATTTTTAATTGACAAAATTAAATTGATCAAAGAGAAAATCTCTCCCTCTTTGTGTGGAACCCCGGCTGTCTCTGAGCCCCTCTCCTCCTCTTGGTCTTCCTTCAGTGCTGTATCTCTGGGTGATGTTTCGACATTAGTGAACAAGATGAAACCCTCCTCTTGCTCAGATGATGTCCTTCCTTGTAGGCTTCTTATCAAAGTATTTGATGTAATTGGCCCCTGGGTTACCAATATTGTGAACCTCTCCCTTTCCACAGGGGTTTAAACATGTCATTGTGGAGCCTTTGCTCAAAAAGCCAGGTATTAGACCCGACTGACCTCGGTAATTTCAGGCCTATTTCTAAGCTCCCTTTCTTGTCCAGGATCTTGGAGAAGGTGGAGTCTGAGCAGCTGTCTTTGTTCCTGGATCAAAGCGACATCCATGAGAAGTTTCAGTCTGGCTTCAGTTAACATCACTCTACGGAGACAGCCTTACTGAGAGTGTCGAGTGACATCATAATGTCGGGTCAATACACTGCTCAGGTTCGCTTGGATCTGTCCTCAGCCTTTGACACAGTTGATCACCAGATCCTGCTGAGAAGACTGAGGGATGAAGTGGGACTGTCTGGGTCTGTGTTACAATGGTTCTCATCATACCTTTCTGGACACAGTTTTAGTGTATCTGCCAATCAAATGAGGTCTGAATCGGCAGATCTTTTGTGCGGAGTCCTTCAAGGTTCTGTTCTGGGTCCTTTATTGTTTTTGCTGTACTTGATTCCTCTCGGTAAAATCATTCAGAGTTTTCCTGATGTTTCTTATCACATTTTTGCTGATGACATCTACTGCTCTTTTGACCCAACTGAGCCCCGGAGGCTGAACAGCTTAGTCAATTGTTTGCTAGAAATCAAACAATGGCTGAATGAAAACACTTTGCAGCTAAATGTGAACAAAACTGAAACTCTGGTGATTGCTCTTGATGATAAGGTTCCAGGGTTGAGTCAGTACTTGGTGACTTAGGTCAGTCTGTCAAACTGAGCCTGAGAAACCTGGGTGTTGTATTTGATAAAGACATGTCCCTTGTTCAACACTGCAGAAAACTGACCACAAACTGTTTCCTTCAACTGAGAAAAATCTCTAAACTTAGGAAAATGTTGTCACAACATGATCTGGAGCTTGTAATCCATGAGTTTGTGTCTTCTCGTCTGGACTATTGTAACAGTTTGTTTTCATGCCTTAACAAGAAGGATCGTCTCGCCTGCAGTTGATTCAAAACTCTGCAGCGAGAATTTTGACCAGCAAGTACACAAGTCACATTTCTCCGACCCTTAAAACTTTTCACTGGCTGCCAGTTTCTTTCAGGATCAACTTTAAAATTCTGGTTCTTACTTTCAAATCTATTCATGGTCAGGTCATGGTCTCGACTCTTGTGTTGTGATAGTGTAGTAACAAGGATATATGTGTAGTATTGTCGAGTACTTGACTCTGCTGTTGTGATAGTGTATTATCAAGTATATATGTGTAGTATTGTCGAGTACTTGACTCTGGTGTTGTGATGGTGTAGTAACAAGTAGATATGTGTAGTATTTTCGAGTACTTGACTCTGCTGTTGTGATAGTGTAGTAACAAGTATATATAGTAGTATTGTTGAGTACTTGACCCTGGTGTTGTGATAGTGTAGTAACAAGGATATATGTGTAGAATTGTCGAGTACTTGACTCTGGTGTTGTGATAGTTTAGTAACAAGGATATATGTGTAGTATTGTCCAGTACTTGACTCTGGTGTTGTAGTATTTACAAACCACATGACTCTTGACGAAGTCGTAACTGCTTTCATTTGTTTTAAAACCAAAATATGTCCAAACATCATCTTTAAAAGCTGCTGGAGTCACTGTATCCTCTCGTCCTCAGTCACCGGGACCTCATTGTTTCTTTAGCTACGGACGACGTAATGACTGCTGCCCTCTAGTGCCAGTTAAATGAAAAACATTCTGATAATTGGATGTATTAATTATTAATAAGAATTATTTGATTTTATACGCACCGTAAAAAAGGGTAAAATAACTATCATTTGAAAAATGTCAAAAATAAAAGGAATATTTAACAATAAATACGTTTTTTTTTTTAATATGTATACATGGATACAGTGTCGTTGGGTATCGTGAAAGAAATATCAGGATATTTAATTGAATCCATATTTACACCATTATGATTTAGTAGATTTCATTTTGAGAATCATGGAAGCTGCACCGAGTGACCAGTAAAGTCAAGCTTGACCATGTGACCTCTTGGTTTTATATCCACGGCTCAAAACACGCAGCCATGATCCCAATATCTCCGACTCAGAAGTCACTTTGGTTCCCTGGTGATGTGTATATATATTTCATCTTTTATCACCATTTATTATTGAATCCAAATGATGGCTTTTCCAATATTCTAAATTGTCGAGAATAATAATGAAGTGTTTTATTAAATGTTGACATATTACATATTGTGTCCACATTGTGATATTATCAGTGCAAATAAACTGATGATCAATATTCTGATACTGTATGAACAAGATTATTTCACCTCGTTTTCCTGTTTTTTTTACTTCAAATAAAATATTTGATTAAAGTTCCGGTGAATTGATGAACACTTAAATGAACACATTGTGTTTGAATGAAAAATCATCATAGTTTTTATTACAGTATAGTTTCACGGTTGAAGCTCAAGTTTACTGAAGCGGTTTGCAGCGTAGGAGGGAAAACGATGTGCGACTGGTGCTGGCAGAGTCTGGTGGAAAACGTCGTCTAAAGATGAGACCAGTCCGAGGTGAGAAGAATCAACATCTTTACAAACGCTTCTACATTCACTGGCGTGAAAGTCGACCTGAAAGAATTTAGAAGCTGCATCTTCCCATAACGCCAAGGACTGGCACGTAGGAATTAAAACTCCAGCAGATGTTCTTGTGATGAGGCGTGTGTGCTGTGCGAGCGAGCATGATGGCGGTGGCTAAGCTACGCAGCAAGTCTTCACATCAACGGGTGTGTACACACTGTGTGACCGACGGTGCCATCTGTCGTTGTGGACTTTGACCAGAGAAAATGTTGACTTACAGTTTTTGATTTTCCCGTCGTCCTCACCCTCTGCTACACTTTTAGCTACAATCAATAGCTGGGTTGCGTTTATTTAAACTGCAGAACAGACAAACACTTAGATCAAATGTACCTTCATAACTTATTAAAGTACATCAGTGTCAACGGAACGTTGAATTTTACTTATCAAATGATAACATTTTAAATAACTAAATTTAATCATTTCTAAACTGAGTTGGTAGAATTTGTTTATATTGAATAATTAAGTTTTAAAAAAGTGTATTTGGAAGGAAGAAGTTGTTATATAAGAAATATATATAATTAAATCGAATAATTTTCAAATGAATCCATTTACACATACATTTTTATATTCTTATTCCAAAAATGAAAACAATAATTTCATAAACTCAATGTTTTTAAATTTTAAGTCTTTTAAATTCATTATAAAAATGTTGGTATAATAGTGTATTATAGTATAGTCAGTAAGTAATTATTAAAAGTGCTTAAACAATCAAGAAATACCCAATAAAAGAAATACTTAAAAGGTCAAGACAATAGTGGTATAATCGAAGTTGATCAAGTACCTCAGTGCTCTTTAGATATCCTATTACACCAACATTTTATATTGAATTTAAAATGCTGTCAAAAAGTTAAATTTCAAAATACATTTTTGAATTATTGAATAAAAAAACTAAATGTAATATTCTATATGAATAATAGATATTTTAAAGGCACTAATATCACTCATTCATTATTTATTTATATGACATTTTATGGCAATGTCTCTTCTTTTTTTTAATGAATCTGTTTTTATTTCATTACAATTATCATTAATTTTTTTATATTTGTTATTTATAGTTTTCTGTTTCTGATTCATAGTAACGGAACATATTGTTAAAGCAGCACTACAGTAGTTATGACATGTTTGTTTCTGGCTCCCTCTACTGTTCCAAAAGTGTAACTGCATGTTCAGGGAACGATGACTTGATGATGATTTTCTGTTTAAGTGAGTGCGAATCCTAATATGATGCGGAAAAGATGCTGTTTTTACAATATATTTATTTTAAACGTATTGTTGCAAATGCTTTTAATAAGATGTTATGTTTTAATTAAAGAGGTTAATTGAGTTTGTTCCCTTCGTGTGTCACACATATAAATAAATTAAAATAAACGCAAACGTATTGCGAGCTCAACATGGTGTTTATTAAGAAGGAGGGGGTTTGACTGGCGGCCATGCAGCTGTACAAATAGAAAGACAGGATGTTGGTTTCATCCAGGACCCAGAGAAAGACATGAATAGCTCCTCCGGAGAAAACTGACATCCGACCTTTCTTGTCCAACTACTGTGGAGTCGAACCCCCCTTCTTGAAGATGATAATGATCCTCATTGTTATTGTTGATGATGTTTCAATCTGAATTCATTCGCTGACACAGACCTTTGAGTAATGAACCAGCAACTCAGTTTGAATCCACCGGGACAAGTTTTCGATGAAGGCCTGTTGACCAGGTGACCCTCCTCCTTATTTTACATGCACTTGAAGAGGAAATAAACTTCGTAACTATGACAACTATGGTCAAAAGTAAACCTGAGTCAACACGGTAATAACAGTCAAATGTACTGAAGAGAGTTTATGCGGCAGTAAAATCCCTAAAGGTAGCAACTCTCATGTAGTCAATTTTCTTCCTCTCCAAGACACAGTAAGTTCCTCATCATGACCATTTTTTCAACTTATTACTTAATAAAGTTGCGTTCAAATCTGGGCGAACGAGAGGTTACGAGAGTCCATTATGCCGTAATAATGGCTTCACTCCTCCTCCAGCTGTAATCACGCCCCGCTTTGTTTATACAACGAGTCCCTTGGAGGTGGAGACGATTGATGACGCGAGGTGACAAACCTCCATGTTTGACCAATCACAGTAGAGTGGGGGTGGTTATGTTCAACAAGATGTTATCTCCAGCAAAACAGAAAAAGTGTTTTCAGTGGGCGGAGCTTGAGATAATTTTCTAAAGTCAATATTTCAATGAAAAAAGAGTTTTGTACAAACACACACTGATGATACAATAGAGTCACACATCACAACAACACACACACTGATGATACAATAGAGTCACACATCACAACAACAACACACACACTGATGATACAATAGAGTCACACATCACAACAACACACACACACTGATGATACAATAGAGTCACACATCACAACAACAACACACACACTGATGATACAATAGAGTCACACATCACAACAACACACACACACTGATGATACAATAGAGTCACACATCACAACAACACACACACTGATGATACAATAGAGTCACACATCACAACAACACAAACACACACTGATGATACAATAGAGTCACACATCACAACAACACACACACACTGATGATACAATAGAGTCACACATCACAACAACACACACACTGATGATACAATAGAGTCACACATCACAACAACAACACACACACTGATGATACAATAGAGTCACACATCACAACAACACACACACTGATGATACAATAGAGTCACACATCACAACAACACAAACACACACTGATGATACAATAGAGTCACACATCACAACAACACAAACACACACACTGATGATACAATAGAGTCACACATCACAACAACACACATACACTGATGAAACAATAGAGTCACATGTCACAACAACACACACACACTGATGATACAATAGAGTCACACATCACAACACACACACACACACTGATGATACAATAGAGTCACACAGCACAACAACACACACACACACACTGATGATACAATAGAGTCACACATCACAACAACACACACACAGTGATGATACAATAGAGTCACACATCACAGCAACACACACACAGTGATGATACAATAGAGTCACACATCACAACAACACACACACAGTGATGATACAATAGAGTCACACATCACAACAACACACACACAGTGATGATACAATAGAGTCACACATCACAACAACACACACACACACAGTGATGATACAATAGAGTCACACATCACAACACACACACACACAGTGATGATACAATAGAGTCACACATCACAACAACACACACACTGATGATACAATAGAGTCACACATCACAACAACACACTCATTAGTTGAACTTCTTTTTATTTTTAGAGGCTTCAACAAACTATAATACTCCCTTTTAAATGTTACTAGTTGTGTATGGAAGTATATACGTGACATTAGAATATTAGATGTTGAATTTAACATTTCAAATGTTTAAAACTTGTTTATTGAAATTTAGATGGTTTTTGTTTATTGAATGAAATCATTTATACATTGAGAGGTTTCATTTGGGTTTTTTTGGTCTATATTTTCTTCTTTTTTTTTCTAAATAATTCTAGTTTTTTTTCAACATAGAGTTTAGATATGTAGATATTTTATTTCCATTATTATATCATTTTTTTTTATTTCAATTTAATTCATTTCATTATAAGTCAATATTAAAATGTTGACTTGATGGTGTAACTATTACATCAACATTTTAATATTGAATTTAAAAGACTACAAATTAAATAATATTGAATTAAAAACATTCAATTTTTATTCATGGTAATTAGAATTAATTCATCTAAAAAAGGTCACCTTGACCCAGGGAAAACACAAGGGATACCACAAACACATTTGTTTTCAGGGCTTTGGGTCACCTTGACCCAAAGAAGACACAAGGGAGATCCCAAACACATTTGTTTTTAGGACTTTGGGTCACCTTGACCCAAAGACGACACAAGGGATACCACAAACACATTTGTTTTAAGGGCTTTGGGTCACCTTGACCCAAAGACGGCACAAATGAGACCACAAACATATTTGTCTTCAGGACTTTGGGTCACCTTGACCCAAAGACGACACAAGGGAGACCACAAACCCATTTGTTTTCAGGACTTTGGGTCACCTTGACCCAAAGACGACACAAGGGAGACCACAAACACATTTGTTTTCAGGGCTTCTGGTCACCTTGACCCAGAGATAACACAAGGGATACCACAAACACATTTGTTTTTGGGCCACCTTGACCCCGAGACAACACAAGGGATACCACAAACACATTTGTTTTCAGACCTTCGGCTCACCTTGACCGAGAGACGACACAAGGGTTAAAAAAAGAAACACATACAACTCTTGAAATAATTGTATTAAACTAGGAAAAAACACAGTAAATACTGTCAAAACGTTACAATTAAAAAGTTTGTTGAGTGTATATTTTGTCACTGAAATACTTGCGTGTGACGTATAATCCACGGACACAGATAACAGATTAAAATGTCTACGTAACATACATGTGTTTCTCCATCCAAGAGGCGGTCACCGCCGGTCTGGGCGCGGCGGCGCTCTCTAGTGTTCTGTTTTTCCAATCCCGTATCCTCCGAGTGTTTGGACAAACACTGGGAAGTGAGATAAACAAAAGGGTCTCATGATACGTCCTGGACTCATTGTTCCACTCCAGAGACGTTGATTAATTCAGTCATTAAAAGAAAAAAACACACAACAGAAGCCATCGAGGAAGAAACATTCAATATTTATTTTTTTTACTTTTTATTTAAAAAAAAAAAAAAAAAAATGTACCATGTGACACAAAGTGTCAAAGTTGTTTTTATCTCAAAACCACATGTTCGGACCTGGTGTTCTTTTTTCTGCCGCTGATGAGAACGGATGTGTTTTGACTGATGGACTTAACTCCTTGTTCTCCAGCAGTCAAAACATGAGGAGAACGACTCATGAGAACCAGGAAGTGGAGACAGTAGAGCAGCAGCAGATGCTGGGAATGTTAGCACGTTAGCACGTTAGCTCATTAGAACACGTTGTACTTTCTTTTTATTTCTCTTTGTTCTTATTGTTATTTTTATGATCTGTATTGCTGTGTCTAATTGGAAAATCAATAAAGTTCTACCTAACCTAACCTAGCACGTTAGCACATTAGCACATTAGCACATTAGCACATTAGCACATTAGCACGTTAGAACGCATTGTTCTTTCTTTTTATTTATCTTTGTTCTTATCATTATTTTTATTTTTATGATGTGTATTGCTGTGTCTAATTGGAAAATCAATAAAGTCCTACCTAACCTAACCTAGGAGGTTAGCACGTTAGCACATTAGCACGTTAGAACGCATTGTTCTTTCTTTTTATTTATCTTTGTTCTTCTTCTTTTTATTTTTATGATCGTCTGTATTGCTGTGTCTAATTGGAAAAACAATTTGTCAATAAAGTTCGATCTAACCTAACCTAGCTTGTTAGCACGTTAGCACTTTAGCACGTTAGCACTTTAGCTCGTTAGAACGCGTTGTTCTTTCTTTTTATTTCTCTTTGTTCTTGTTCTTATTTTGATTTTTATGATCTTCTGTATTGCTGTGTCTAATAGGAAAAACAATTTGTCAATAAAGTTCGACCTAACCTAACCTAGCTCGTTAGCACGTTAGCTTGTTAGAACGCATTGTTCTTTCTTTTTATTTATCTTTGTTCTTCTTCTTCTTTTTATTTTTATGATCGTCTGTATTGCTGTGTCTAATAGGAAAAACAATTTGTCAATAAAATTCGACCTAACCTAACTTAGCTCGTTAGCACGTTAGCTCGTTAGCACGTTAGCACCTTGTGGAGCTTGTTGTGATTAAGTAAATAAATGACGGAAATATCTTCACTAAAGTTCTTAAAACTATCAAATGTAAAAAAAAGACGAATACAGGATGTTAAAGTAAGCGAATATTAGCACAAACTATGAAAGTAGTTTCATCTGATGTTTTAACTACATTAAATATTTCAAATGTTAAAACTTTGTTTGGCTGAAATTTTCATCAAGTAGCTCGGTCTCTTTTGGTCGTGTGTCACTGTTAGCCCAACATTTTTGGGGAAATTGTCCGTAGGTATGAGTGTGTGTGTGAATGGTTGTCTGTCTTTGTGTGTGCTGCAACAGACCAGTGTTCTGTCCAGGGTGTCCCCTGCCTCTCACCCTATGATACTGGGATAGACTCCGGTAAGGTAAGGGATAAGTAAGCGGTAGAAAATGAATGAAAAAATACATTGAATTTTAGAAAATTAATTTTCAAATGATTAGAAATAGAACATCAAACTATATTATTAAAAACAATTAAAAAAAAAAAAAGAAACATTCAAATTTGAATTGAAAAAAAAAGTTGCAACATTTGAAATGAATTTTTGACTCAAATAAAAGAAAACATATTTAAACAATAAATCATTCACACTAAAAACAGACATAAATGCACAGGAAATAATGAAACTTGTGAACAGACAATACCAACAGAGAACCGATCCACAAATTTTGATATTGAAATTAAAAGGCAAAAAAATATAAAATTAAAATTAAAATTAAATTAAAATATAATAATTCTCACTAGAACGTCAAAGTCTATGTGTAAAAAAAAAAAATCCGTTTTTAAATACTCGAAATACATACATTTACATTTAATTTGATTCGTGAATTGATAAAATCATTAAAAAAAAAAAAGCATTTCAATAAAAATAATGAAAAATATCAAATGTACAACGTTTTAAATGTTTAATTCAAAAGTCAATATTCTGTATATGTTCCTGGAGTATCACCCTGGCCTACTGGGACAAACCTGAGGTAAATGATGAGCTTCGTCGTGAATATTTCATGCATTAAAACAAGTTTCCTCAGTTAAAGTGCAAAAGCGAGACTAAGGTTTCTGACCCCATTTAAAGGTCAAAGGTTTTGCGGGGAAAATTCCATTGAGAGTTATTTTGGATAATCACCTCAGTGCGATCGAAGAGAAGGTTGAGATGTTATTTCTCCTCAACGTTCACGACAAATCTAAGGCTTATGGGCCTGAAAACTTCTTTCCACAGTAAGAGATTAAAATACGTTTATTTGTGTAGCAAACGGAAAGATGCTATGCTAACATTAGCATCCTTCACAATAAAAGCTTACGAGCAGCTGTCACGGGGTCAATCGGTCAAAGGTCATTGAGCAATTTATAGTACGAGAAACGTTCCTTATTTACAATGACGACCTTTTTTATTTCAAAATGTGGTTTGAATATTAACATGGCGAGTAAATATTGGTTTTGCGTCGAGACTGTCGGGAAGATGTGGCGTAAAGTTCAAAGTTCAAAATCACATGAATCGAAAATCTGGAATTTAACGTCATATTTTTATTAATTAATTATGAATGAAAATCGTATGATAATTTTTTTTAGCAGAGTTTGATATTGTAATTTCCCAAAAATTGTATTTTCATAATATTATTAATATATAATAATAATATAATATATATAATATAATTTTTTTATTAAAGCTTTGAATTATTAGTTTTGAATTATTTCAATTATTTTTTATATTGAAAGGTTGATTTTATCTTTCTTTAATGATTAAAACTTTAAAAAAAAGAAGTATATTTAAAGGTTGAATTATTTTTAATAAGAAATACAATTTAACAAATTTGAACATTTTTTCTTTTTATATATATATAGTTTCAATAATACAAAAGTATTTTATCGGAAATTAAATCCGTGTTTTTTCTGGTGGCACTATTATAACATGTTAATTTTTATTTATTGAAAATAGAAAATTGAATTAATGGAATTAATGGAAAACATAACGTGTAAGAAATGTTCATTTTGGAAGAAAAAAAAAATCGTTTTAAAATTAAATTACTAAAAAAACAAATGTAACCAAACAATATACAGAATATCGATCATTGAAACGTTCGCTTCATCATCCAGAGACTCGACACGGTGGGAAAGTTGTCGCCGCCGCCTGTGGAAACTCTGTTGTGACCATAAACACACAAGGTTTCTGGTGATTCACCAACAACCTTCAAACTCTTCTCTCTCCGCTTGAAGTCGTCTCGGCCCGCGGGTCGTTCTGGTTCGACCCGGTTTAACCTCAGGGTTCAGCGACACCAGGGCAACATGCCGCGGTAAGAATAGTCCGGAGCTGAAGGGGGGGGGATGGGTCACTTGGTAACAGGCTGGTGTGTGAACTGGACCATGTGTTTGTGTGTTTGTGTGTTTGTGTGTTTGTGTGTTTGTGTGTTTGTGTGTTTGTGTGTTTCTGTATTCATGTGTTTCTGTGTTTCTGTATTCATGTGTTTCTGTGTTTCTGTGTTCATGTGTTTCTGGGTTTCTGGGTTTCTGTGTTTCTGTATTAATGTGTTTCTGTGTTTCTGTGTTTCTGTGTTTCTGTGTTTCTGTGTTTCTGTGTTTCTGTATTCATGTGTTTCTGTGTTTCTGTATTCATGTGTTTCTGTGTTCATGTGTTCATGTGTTCATGTGTTTCTGTGTTTCTGTGTTCATGTGTTCATGTGTTTCTGTGTTTCTGTGTTTCTGTGTTCATGTGTTCATGTGTTCATGTGTTCATGTGTTCATGTATTCATGTGTTTCTGTGTTTCTGTGTTCATGTGTTCATGTGTTCATGTGTTTCTGTGTTCATGTGTTCATGTATTCATGTGTTTCTGTGTTTCTGTGTTTCTGTGTTCATGTGTTCATGTGTTCATGTGTTCATGTGTTCATGTGTTTTTGTGTTCATATGTTCATGTGTTCATGTGTTCATGTGTTTCTGTGTTCATGTGTTCATGTGTTTCTGTATTCATGTGTTTCTGTGTTTCTGTATTCATGTGTTTCTGTGTTTCTGTGTTTCTGTATTCATGTGTTTCTGTGTTTCTGTATTCATGTGTTTCTGTGTTCATGTGTTCATGTGTTTCTGTGTTCATGTGTTCATGTGTTCATGTGTTTCTGTGTTTCTGTGTTTCTGTGTTCATGTGTTCATGTGTTCATGTGTTCATGTGTTCATGTATTCATGTGTTTCTGTGTTTCTGTGTTCATGTGTTCATGTGTTCATGTGTTCATGTGTTCATGTGTTCATGTGTTCATGTGTTTCTGTGTTCATGTGTTCATGTATTCATGTGTTTCTGTGTTTCTGTGTTTCTGTGTTCATGTGTTCATGTGTTCATGTGTTCATGTGTTTCTGTGTTCATGTGTTCATGTGTTCATGTATTCATGTGTTCATGTGTTCATGTGTTCATGTGTTCATGTGTTCATGTGTTCATGTGTTCATGTGTTTTTGTGTTCATGTGTTCATGTGTTCATGTGTTTCTGTGTTCATGTGTTCATGTGTTTCTGTGTTCATGTGTTCATGTGTTCATGTGTTCATGTGTTTCTGTGTTTCTGTGTTTCTGTGTTCATGTGTTTCTGTGTTTCTGTGTTCATGTGTTTCTGTGTTTCTGTGTTCATGTGTTTCTGTGTTTCTGTGTTTCTGTGTTTCTGTATTCATGTGTTTCTGTGTTTCTGTGTTTCTGTGTTCATGTGTTTCTGTGTTTCTGTGTTTCTGTGTTTCTGTATTCATGTGTTTATGTGTTTATGTGTTTCTGTGTTTCTGTGTTTCTGTGTTCATGTGTTCATGTGTTTCTGTGTTCATGTGTTTCTGTGTTTCTGTGTTCATGTGTTTCTGTGTTTCTGTGTTTCTGTGTTTCTGTATTCATGTGTTTCTGTGTTTCTGTGTTTCTGTGTTCATGTGTTTCTGTGTTTCTGTGTTTCTGTGTTTCTGTATTCATGTGTTTATGTGTTTCTGTGTTTCTGTGTTTCTGTGTTTCTGTGTTTCTGTGTTCATGTGTTTCTGTGTTTCTGTGTTCATGTGTTTCTGTGTTTCTGTGTTCATGTGTTCATGTGTTTCTGTGTTTCTGTGTTCATGTGTTTCTGTGTTTCTGTGTTCATGTGTTTCTGTGTTTCTGTGTTTCTGTGTTCATGTGTTTATGTGTTTCTGTGTTCATGTGTTCATGTGTTCATGTGTTTCTGTGTTTCTGTGTTCATGTGTTTCTGTGTTTCTGTGTTTCTGTGTTTCTGTGTTCATGTGTTTATGTGTTTCTGTGTTCATGTGTTCATGTGTTTCTGTGTTTCTGTGTTCATGTGTTTATGTGTTTCTGTGTTCATGTGTTCATGTGTTCATGTGTTTCTGTGTTTCTGTGTTTCTGTGTTCATGTGTTCATGTGTTTCTGTGTTTCTGTGTTTCTGTGTTTCTGTGTTTCTGTGTTTCTGTGTTTCCAGTCGTTCAACGCAGGAGGAGCCGTCGTATGAAGTACTCTCAAATGTTGGAACTTTGAGCTTTTATTTTGAAAGGTTGCTGTTGTTTTTACTAATCCTTGTAAGTAATTAAGTCATATTTGTAGAGCGCTTTTGTAGTCCAGGGTCACATCTCAGGGTCAGTGTGACCCAGAGACCCGGAAAACAAATGTGTTTGTGGTATCCCTTGTGTTATCTCTGGGTGAAGATGATTGAAAGACCCAAAAACTAATGTGTTAGTGGTATCCCTTGTGTTGTCTTTGGGCCAATGTCACCCGAAGACACGAAAACAAATGTGTTAGTGGTATCCCTTGTGTTGTCTTTGGGTCAATGTCACCCAGAGACCTGAAAACACATGTGTTTGTGGTATCCCTTGTGTTATCTCAGGGTCAACGTGACCCGGAGACCTGAAAAACAAATGTAAGTTAGTAAGTAAGTAATTTTAATATGTATAGCGCTTTTCCAGACCACGGTGTTTGTGGTATCCCTTGTGTTATCTCAGGGTCAATGTGACCCGGAGACCCGGAAAACAAATGTATTTGTGGTATCCCATGTGTTGTCTCTGCCTCAAACAAATTTGTTTTCTGGCCTATCGGGTCATCTTGACCCACTGATTAGACAAGGGTTAAGCATCAAAATATATTTATTGCAATAATTTACAGTTCTTTAAATTTGTAATTTCAATAATTTAAATTAATATTTTAATGTATTGAAAGTTTTGTTTTGTTTTCATTGAATAATTTAATTCAATCATTTCTTCATTGAAAGGTAGAATTTTTTTTTTTTAAATTAGAAACAAATAGTTTTAAACTGAATAAACTAGTTTTTCTCATAGGGTTCGATATTCGAAATCTCTAGTTTTTCTATCTGCAGTCTTTTAAATTTAACGTAAAAATGTTGCTGTAATTATTCCACCAGACAATACATTAAAAGAATGATGGATCAGTCACGTGATCGTCCGTGCGACGCATGATTGGCTTAAAGTTCGACTACTTTAAAGTACTTTACGTGTAAAAAATATGAATTAATTATGGAAATGTATGTCTTTTTTTTTATTATTTAATTTCTTTCAATGTAAAAATTGTCAAATTCAATGGTTTGATTCTTGAAAAACAACATTTTAATTTTAAAAATACCCAAAGCTCAAACATCTGAAATGATAACTGTCAACTCAACCTTATTGATAAAGCAATTTAAAAACAACAACAGTCGATACAAAGTGTTGTACAATGACACGAAAGAAAACACACAGAAATAAAACAATATCAAATAAAACAAGTCAAAAGCACTAAAAACAGCTCAGAGTCTCATGCTGTGTTAAAAGACAATACAAGTGTGTTTTAAGACGAGACTTAAACATGATTTAAATGCAGATACTTGCGTATTATTAAGATTTACTTCCATACGGTCGCATTATGTCGACACTCGGACGATGAACGGACACAACACAAGCTTTCAAGGGACATAAATGAGATGATAACAAACATGATGTAAAGTTTAACTTCAGACAATGAAGGAGTTGAAGCGATGACTTCCTGTTTTGAGCGAGATACGCTTCATGTCATACGCGATGCATACAATATAATACAATATGAGGAACAATATGGACGAGGTTCTCCGACAGAAGCTCCGCACATGAAACGCCGCCCGGAGGATGTTCTTCAATAGCCTTTGAAGTGAGTGTTTTGTCTGAGTGGAGATTTGAAACAGACGACTTCCACCGTGTTCTTGAACGAACTCCCGACACAAACTCGTGGATTCACTGCCGCGGGAAAAAAAAAAAGTCAAGAATGTCCGTTTGTCTCGCTTGAAACTTGCGGAATCTTCTGGATACACGTTATTAGTTTGTGTTTTAGTTTGAACGACAATTAAACATCGTCTTTAAATACATTTGGATCTGAAGCTTTGGAGGCAAAACTCTTGATTCAACTTCAGTTTATTATTTATTACACTTTTGTCATTAACGATTAATCTTGAATTGGAACATCAGGTAAAAATGAACTACATTCGTTATTTAATGACAAAATGTTGTAAAGATTCTAACTCAAATTGATTGACTCAAAATTCATCTACTATTACTATTACTGCGTCTCCTACTAGTACTACTACTAGTGATGGGTTGATGAAGCCTCATGAAACAGTGTCATTATCTTCAGAGTCCACTAGATGGTAGTGATGTGTTGATGAAGCTTCATGAAACAGTGACATTATCTTCAGAGTCCACTAGATGGTAGTGATGTGTTGATGAAGGTTCATGAAACAGTGTCATTATCTTCAGAGTCCACTAGATGGTAGTGATGTGTTGATGAAGCTTCATGAAACAGTGACATTATCTTCAGAGTCCACTAGATGGTAGTGATGTGTTGATGAAGGTTCATGAAACAGTGTCATTATCTTCAGAGTCCACTAGATGGTAGTGATGTGTTGATGAAGCTTCATGAAACAGTGACATTATCTTCAGAGTCCGCTAGATGGTAGTGATGTGTTGAGGAAGCTTCATGAAACAGTGACATTATCTTCAGAGTCCACTAGATGGTAGTGATGTGTTGATGAAGGTTCATGAAACAGTGTCATTATCTTCAGAGTCCACTAGAGGGTAGTGATGTGTTGATGAAGCTTCATGAAACAGTGTCATTATCTTCAGAGTCCGCTAGATGGTAGTGATGTGTTGATGAAGCTTCATGAAACAGTGTCATTATCTTCAGAGTCCACTAGATGGTAGTGATGTGTTGATGAAGCTTCATGAAACAGTGTCATTATCTTCAGAGTCCGCTAGATGGTAGTGATGTGTTGATGAAGCCTCATGAAACAGTGTCATTATCTTCAGAGTCCACTAGATGGTTGTGATGTGTTGAGGAAGCTTCAAGAAACAGTGTCATTATCTTCAGAGTCCACTAGATGGTAGTGATGTGTTGATGAAGCTTCATGAAACAGTGTCATTATCTTCAGAGTCCACTAGATGGTAGTGATGTGTTGATGAAGCTTCATGAAACAGTGTCATTATCTTCAGAGTCCACTAGATGGTAGTGATGTGTTGAGGAAGCTTCATGAAACAGTGTCATTATCTTCAGAGTCCACTAGATGGTAGTGATGTGTTGATGAAGCTTCATGAAACAGTGTCATTATCTTCAGAGTCCACTAGATGGTAGTGATGTGTTGATGAAGCTTCATGAAACAGTGTCATTATCTTCAGAGTCCGCTAGATGGTAGTGATGTGTTGATGAAGCCTCATGAAACAGTGTCATTATCTTCAGAGTCCACTAGATGGTTGTGATGTGTTGAGGAAGCTTTAAGAAACAGTGTCATTATCTTCAGAGTCCACTAGATGGTAGCGATGTGTTGATGAAGCTTCATGAAACAGTGTCATTATCTTCAGAGTCCACTAGATGGTAGTGATGCGTTGATGAAGCTTCATGAAACAGTGTCATTATCTTCAGAGTCCACTAGATGGTAGCGATGTGTTGAGGAAGCTTCATGAAACAGTGTCATTATCTTCAGAGTCCACTAGATGGTAGTGATGTGTTGATGAAGCTTCATGAAACAGTGTCATTATCTTCAGAGTCCGCTAGATGGTGGTGATGTGTTGATGAAGCTTCATGAAACAGTGTCATTATCTTCAGAGTCCACTAGATGGTAGTGATGTGTTGATGAAGCTTCATGAAACAGTGTCATTATCTTCAGAGTCCACTAGATGGTAGTGATGTGTTGATGAAGCTTCATGAAACAGTGTCATTATCTTCAGAGTCCACAAGATGGTAGTGATGTGTTGATGAAGCTTCATGAAACAGTGTCATTATCTTCAGAGTCCACTAGATGGTAGTGATGTGTTGATGAAGCTTCATGAAACAGCCATCAGTTTAAAAATAATTAAGGAAAGACTCAGAAATCCTTTTGTAAAGCTTATAATACCTGAATGTATTGACAAATTTACAAACTGTATACAAAAAGCCCCACAATTTCCTGAATACAAACTTAAAAACTCTTAAATTTAAATGACAGACTCTTGGAACAAATTCACAATTTTAAGAATTTTCGGAGTTTATTATTTAGTTTCAGGAAATTGCAACAAAAAAAATTCAGAGTTTGTTGATTTGTTTGAGAAAATTGTGATTTTGTTTTAAGGTTTGTAAATGAGTTTCAGGTAATTGCAATTTAAAAAATAAGTTTGTAAATTGGTTTCAGTAAATTGTATTTTTTTTTCCACAGAGTTTGTTCATTTGATTTTCCCTTCTGGGCCACCGTAGTTTACACTTTTTTTGCAACTTTCTTTTCTCTCATAAATCAATGAAAAATAAATGCCTTCTCAATGATATGGATCAGTGATTATTTGAAAGGAAGGTGAATTTATGATCTGTAAAAAAAAAAAAGAAATCTCTGCACATAAACCGTTGAAGACAAACATAAACCTGGTCAAATCGTTGCCAGCGTTCGTGTCATAAACTCCTGTGAAATATCGAACAGGAAGCGTCGCGCTTGTAAATAAAGAAGTTTGAAATAAAAGCGTCCTTGAAGCTGCTGACGTCACACACACCCCGAGGTCACACCAACCGATCCGACCAATCACAGCCACGCTCCTGCGGCGGGGGGGGCGGAGCTAACCCAGACAAATACTCGCTGAACTTTTACTACTAGAACTGAACGAGACGTCACCTCTGAGGACCACCTTGTCATCCTGGTATCATCTGAGAAGACACTCGGTGACCACCAGAGAAGAAACCAACTTTTGAATCAGTTCTTCTTCTGAGGAGGAGAAACAAGACGCGCCTCTCACTTCATGCAGCGGCTGCAAAAGTTTCCGAACTCAGAGTAAAACTTCCAAGTATTTGCATCGAGTGTTGGAAACACCTGCAGACATGACACGGAGGTCCTGCGCGATCTATGCGGTGGGAACCGTGTGCGCGTCCCTGCTGGTCCTGGGGGTCACTTTGTACGCGGCTCAGGTCTTCCGCGCGCTCATGCACAACCGCCTCAAGAAGGTAAGAACTTTTTTTTTTTTAAACTTTGAAAAAAAAACTCAACTCAACTTTTGACAACACTAACAAAAATGTGATTCAATTTATTTCTAAATGTCAGTCGTTTGTGCTGCTGAGAGTTTGAACTTCAACAATGAATGAATTGTGTGTTTGTTTTTTTTTCTCTCCCTGCTTTAGTTATTGACAAACATTCTAGTGTGTGTTGTTTATAATCTCACTCTGTTTGGCCTCAGAACTCACTCAAAGGATTCCAAGAGTCATGACGTCACAGCACGTTATTAGTAAGATGAGAAGAAGAAACCGTTATAAACCGTTATGAACCGTTATAAACCGTTATGAACCGTTATAAACCGTTATGAACCGTTATAAACCGTTATGAACCGTTATGAACCGCTATATAGCCTTAAAAACTCTTATAAACCGTTATAAACCGCTATAAACCCTTAAAAACTCTTATAAACCGTTATAAACCGTAATAAACTTTTATAACTGTTATAAACTGTTATAAACCGTTATAAACGGTTATAAACTGTTACAAACCGTTATAAACTGTAATAAACCGTTAAAACCGTTAATCGTTATAAACCGTATAAACCGTTACAAACTGTTATAATCCGCTATAAACTGTTAAAACTGTTAAAACTGTTAAAACTGTTAAAACTGTTATAAACTGTTATAAACCGTATGAACTGTTACAAACTGTTATAATCCGGTATGAACCGTTAAAACTGTTAAAACTGTTATAAACGGTTATAAACCGTATAAATTGATACAAACTGTTATAATCCGCTATAAACCATTAAAACTGTTAAAACTGTTAAAACTGTTATAAACCGTATAAACCGTTACAAACTATTATAATCCGCTATAAACCATTAAAAACTGTTATAAACTGTTATAAACTGTTAAAACCGTTAATCGTTATAAACCGTTACAAACTTTTATAAGCTGTTATAAACTGTTAAAAAACGTTATAAACGGTTATGAATGATCTTTATACAAATTATAAATAATAAAATTATGTTCACCAATAATGAGTCATATTACAAAATAATCCATTTTCTTTTTTTAGTTTAGATTTGAAGTTTTGCTCTTGTTAACTTTTGGAATAAAATTTAAAAAAGTACTTTTTTTGGTCAAAGTAAACAATTTCGATCTTCAAACTTTTACTAAAAAAAGCGACATGGCAGGGTGTGGACTTGGATTAGATCCTCCTTAAATTTGCTTTTGAAAAATAAATATTGGCTGATTAATATTGATAAAGAGAAAATGAAGGAATACATTAAAAATATTTCCTAATTATTCGATTTAAATGTATATTATGTATTATTATTCATTTCCTACTTTAATACAATCAATATTTTTATCAGCCAATGTTGCCTTTTCAATTGAAGATGGAACTGATCCAAACACATCGCAGGTTAAGTTTAGCCTCGAGGTCTCGAGTTATACACATACAGCCCAAAAGAAGCAGGCTCGGGGGCCATTAGTGGCCCTTGTTTTCACTTAATGCGGCCCAAAGACTCTTTTATACCCTGAAGTATCTGTACCTCCTACTCAGTGTCATCCTCACATTAGGAAAAAAGACATTTTCAAAGTCAAAAGTCTAAGATAAAATCGTAGAATCGTCTACTTTTAGACAGAAAAGTAAAAGTAAAAGTACGACGACTGAATAAAATGCTAAAATAAAATACATTTCAAAGTAAAACATAACAGAACGAACATCTCAACATGCGAACTTCACTTTTCTGGCAAAGACAAATTAAGATTTTTTTCCTTCACTTGCATGTGACGCCCACTTATTACATGGTTATTACTCATATTTCCCTTTTAAATTATATATATTTAGGCCAACAAGCAGCCACGCCCTTCTGGTTTATACTGACTCCAGCATTGACCAGATATTTAAAAGTGAAGTACGACTAAACTCAGCTGTACAACAACATAAAGTATAGCGCGGAATAAAAACACTAACAAAGACGTAATGATCTATAATCCGAGTATCACTGCATTACAATAGTTTGTTAAATGATGTTCATGGTCGGTTTAGAAAGTGATCTCAGATACACGTATTATATTGAACTTGAATCATGAGAAAGGTTCATAAGAGTATTTGACACTTATACTTCATGCAAGGTCGTCTAATGAGTTCATGGAAGACTTTTTAAACTAACTCGGTCGTCCAGAAGGTACTCGGATTAAAGCTGCAGGAAGGGAGTCAGGTAATATAAAAGAGATGATACATTATTTCGGCACAAATCAAAAGAGATCGGGTTAAGTTCCATCCTGTTAATGGGAATCACCAAAAACATGAAAATTTGGTGAAAAGTCTAGTTGTATTCCTCAGAGCAGTGTCGAACTCAATCAAACAAGGGGCCAAAATATTTTAGCATCTTTGGTCATGGGCCGAGAAAATATTCATTTACAGCATTTCACCTATTTTCCATTAAAATTATTTTCCTATGACCTTATTTTTACTGTTATTTGAGCCTCTGTTCAATAGTTATTTGTCTTATCTTAAACACAGGCGTCTGAGAAAACATACACTATTCTCCGTTCAGCCTCTGAACTTAAGTACATGATCATAAGTCCTAAGACTAAGACAAGATTTATCTGATACATGTGGAAATCTATTGGGTTTTGCAAATACAGCTAATGCTAAGAAAGCTACCAAACACTTCTACTGAGTTACTTAGATTGAGATGTAAAATTGTAGAATTCCTGTTGGCGAAAGAAAATCCTTAAATGGAGCTTTTGCACGAGATCCCAGTGGACTTTGGAGAAAATTACGTGATTCGGTTCCAACTATTTGTTAACAGGCCAAATGGAAAAAAAAAGTAGTGATAATAGTCCCACAGGAGAAAACCAAAAATAGGACTCGGTTCATACCTTTCAGCCAATCAGGCTGTTAGATTTAGACCAAGATTTTTATGTTGAATTCAAAAAGCTACAATCAAAAATATAGATTTTAGAACATTTATTTCTGAATGAATGGGATTAAAATAAAAACTATCTTTAATTTTCAAAAAATTTGACTTTTTATCCAATTATAAAATCATAATAGTTATGCATTTCTATATAGGTTTTTGTGTGGGTTTACACTCCGGTTTCCTCCCACAGTCCAAAAACATACAGAGGTTGATTGAGAACTGTGGGAAATTGTCCTTTGAGTGTGTGTGTGTGAATGGTTGTCTGTCTTTGTGTGCCCTGCGACAGACTTTTTCCTGTCCAGGGTGTCCCGTGCCTCTCACCCGATGAAACTGGGATAGACTCCAGTCTCCCCGCGAAGGGATAAAGCGGTAGAAAATGAATGAATTAAATTGTTGAAAAAAAGAAATCATGCCTTAATATAATGCTTTATTTTTTATCATAATTAATTAATTATTTTTTTATAATTAAAAAAAAGTTCAACTGTCTTGTTTGCTGTAACATGAAACCATCAAATATTCCGATGACACTGATGTACTTTGATAAATACTCTTAAGGTTTCCTTCGATGGTGTTAGAGATGGTCTTCTGTGACGTGACGCCTTCTTCATGTTCACATAAGCTTTGAAGTGATTCAGAAGTGAAAGTTCAAGATACCAAATGAAAGAGGAAGCAAGACTATAGTCGTCAACTGTCTACCGCGAGAGGAAGTTCAGCCAGCACTGCACTTTTCCCATCCCCCACCACTAGACCACTTGTACCTCATCTATCTCCTGGGCCCCCCATTCTGAGAGGTCAAGTCATCCTTCGGGCGTGGAGGGGAGGGTTCATTAGTTACACATCTCCAGATGGGACCTTGAAGATAACAACCCCTCTCAGTAACGCTGACCTGAACTGCTCCTGTAATGCTTTGCCGCCCAGTCACTCACTCTTACTTCACTTTTATCAAAGCAACAGAGACGTACATTCGATCCAATCCTGGTAAATCACTTAATACAGCAGTGTATAGAAAGGCATCATGGGAATTGTTCAACTAAATAATCTGTAACAAGTATATATGTGTAGTATTGTCCAGTACTTGACTCTGGTGTTGTGATAGTGTATTAACAAGTATATATGTGTAGTATTGTCCAGTACTTGACTCTGGTGTTGTGATTGTGTAGTAACAAGTTTATATGTGTAGTATTGTCCAGTACTTGACTCTGGTGTTGTGATAGTGTATTAATAAGTATATATGTGTAGTATTGTCCAGTACTTGACTCTGGTGTTGTGATAGTGTAGTAACAAGTATATATGTGTAGTATTGTCCAGTACTTGACTCTGGTGTTGTGATTGTGTATTAACAACTATATATGTGTAGTATTGAAACCCAATATTTGTCGTTGTATTTCTACTTTATGAATCTAGATTTGAAGTTCAAGTTCTCGTCTTTGTAAGGACTTTCTGAAACTTACAAAACCTACTTCCCATTTTTTGTAATCCTAAATAAGTTTTAAAAAAAAGTGCAAGATAAAAAAAACAATGTTTTTATTATTCCCTTTGTTTTTCTCCATTGTGTTAAAATATTTCTGTGAAATAGGACGTTGTCAACTTGCCCGAACAGCGTTATATTGCAATGGAAACTAATAATCAAAATGATGTTTGTTTAGAACATTAATTAACACAATAACAATTTTCATTCAAGAATTCTGATGGAAGTGGCAGCAGAAGTACTGTAGACAGCGTAGACCTCCCCCAAGCAGCTCATTTAGAACCACATTTTAATGTTATTGACCTATATTTTTACTTAAATATTTTTCAGCACTTCAAAATGCAATTGATAGCAATGATCTCAATGGGACGATGGGAGGCAGTAGAGCTATCTTACACACTTGCACAACACACTGCGCACAAGAGCAAGAACAGCAGCTTATAAACACACAACCAAAATATAATAATATACGATGTACTTTAACGATGATTTTACGATGTAAAAATATTGTTAAAGTATGTTAAATGTATGTTTTTTATTTCAACAATACTTCTGGTTGCATCGCAGTAGAAAAACGCAAATTCCCGGGAGGCTCCGATGTTTCAAACTGACGACCTGGGAGTTGAACCACATTTTTTTGCTATTGCTCGCTGCCATTACTTGTTTTTTTTTGGTCTTCTTTATCTAATTAATACACAATTTTCTCTCGCAGTTATCTGCGTTTTCATTCCTGCAAGCTCCGTGACTCATGGTGTTTCTTGACCGCACGAGCTGAACTTATCAGCAGACATGTGGTGTCCAGGGGTGATTAGGTTTGTTTTCCTTTCACCTTCTCCCCATAAATGTGTTGATCCAGTGACCCGCTGGAAATTTTAACTATAACGACACCAGTAATGATCCGAGGGTGAAAGTCGTGCTGCTGTTGTTCTGGTTATGGATGTGAAACGAGAGCGTTCAATGTTCCATTGCAGCTGAAGGAAAGTTCAGAAAATAATCCCTCGTATTCGTCCAGGTGGTGATGTTGTTTGACCCAATATATCGACTTTAGTTTCATTGATAGCAACTTGGGATCATCAGTAAAGATTCAAGGAAATCTGTGCGATCCATAAACATGTGCATGATGTTCAATTTTCCATGTTTTTATTGAAACCCAATTCATACAAAAAACACAGCACAATATGTATTTCAGTCAGTTCACAATCTAGGAAGCAGTGATTCATTTACAAATGTGCAATCTGCCTGTTCGTCTGTCCGCCTGTCTGTCCGCCTGTCTGTCCGCCTGTCTGTCCATCCGTCCGTCCGTCCGTCCGTCCGTCCGTCCGTCCGTCCGTCCGCCAGTCCTACCATCTGTCCGCCTCTACCTGTCTGTCTGTCTGCCTGTCTGTCTGTCTGCCTGTCTGTCTGTCTGCCTATCTGTCCGTCCGTCCGTCCGTCCGTCCGTCCGTCATTCCATCCGTCCGTCTGTCCATCCGCTTGTCCGACCGTCCGTCAGTCCTACCGTCTGTCTGTCCGTCCATCACTACGTCCGTCAGTCCTACTGTCTGTCTGCCTGTCTGTCTGCCCGTCTGCCTGTCTTTCCGTCTGCCTGCCTGCCTGTCTGTCTGTCTGCCTATCTGTCCGTCCGTCCGTCCGTCCGTCATTCCATCCGTCCGTCTGTCCATCCGCTTGTCCGACCGTCCGTCAGTCCTACCGTCTGTCTGTCCGTCCATCACTACGTCCGTCAGTCCTACCGTCTGTCTGTCTGTCTGTGTGTACGCCTTTCCACCTGTCTGCCTGTCTGTCAGGCTGTCTGTTTGTCTGTCTTTCTGCCTGTCTGTCTGTATGCCTTTCCACTTGTCCGTCCCTCCTATCGTCCGTCTGCCCATCCGTCTGTCTGTCCTAAACACTAAATGGTTTTCTGTGTGGTCACACAAAACAATCACGTACAAATATGTGAAACCTTGTTGTGTAAGTGGATTTTCTAGAAAGATGTTCTCAATGAACGCTAGTAAAAAACTTCTACACGTCTCTAACTAATAACAGTTTATACAACACATCGTCTGTTGACCGGCAGAACATCGAGAGACCACTGATGGTTCTATAAACACCGAGTCGGTGTCTGCAGGATCAGGTTACCTCCTCACCCCAGTTGCACCAGACTGATGGATTTCCTTCCATGGATACCCGAGCAGCGGTGGACCTTTGTGCTCAGAACCCTTTTCACACCGCTTGGTTTATGGGGAAACTGGCTGCTGAACGTTGGCAGAGCCTCTGGCTGCGAGTGAAAGTAGGAGGCTCCGTTTGTAACCACCCACAGAAGCGAGACGGGTGGCAGATGAAGTGTTGTGGTCGAGGAAACTGATCAAGATTGAGTTTGTTTAGTTCTTTAAGGATTAAAACTCAACGTTTACAGATGAACCTGGAACATTGGTTTCAGATAAGGGGCAGTAAAGGTCGGTCGTGACTATTTCAAATTTTCACCAGAAAGGGTTAGGATTTGAACATTTCCTAACCCAAAAGGTACATCATATTTTAATAATATTATTATTATTATTATTATTGTTATTACAAATAGCTGGCTAGCTAGCCCAGAGAGGAAACATCTACGCTTCATGCTCGGTCTGATCTTTCGCGTGAATACTCTTTAAACAGCTGCCTGAATATTCTATTACACTTTTGATCCCTTTTTGTGCGTGTATTTGGATGCAAAATGGATTCAATGTGGCCTCAACATTTAGGTTTCCGAGTGGCTATTTCCGCGCAATTTAGAATTTTTGTGCTAACTTCGCTTCATCGTAGCGGCGGCCTCGGACAACCAAAGGACTGGAAACTTTGCTTCGACAAAGTTCAGACGTCAAACTGTGACCTCCTAAAATTTAGGCGGCCTCAGTCTGCCTGTTTGACCACACGACTTTTCGTAAATCACGGTATTATCCTCAGTAGCGACCTCCACCGACCTCGGGGGGGTCACTTTTTTGCTGTCCGTCCAACCTAGTTCGGGGTCGAGGAACACGACTAACTATGACCCGAGGCTCTGTCACGACTGTTTTCCACCTCAAATCGCAATTTAAAAACTTTGGGCGGCGCCGCAAACCCACCTACCCAGTGACCCTTCCCCCTGCCCAACTGAGATTTTCACTTACTTCGCCAAATAGTGATAATATTTCTACACAGAAAATACTTTCCTTTCATTTTTTAAAGGTTGGGCTCCCATAACAAAGATAACAGTATTTTCATGCAGAATCTAGGAAATCAGATCACGAGCTACTTTTATGCCCCGAGTAGCTAATCATCAATTTCAACCACACCCATAATGACAGACTAAATTGCAGCTATTTTGACTCCTACGTCTTTATCCCCTTCTTATTTCCATACGTCACATGAAGAAAAACAGTGATTGGAACATGTTTTCATGATTATAAAGTCACATCCTGCCACCATGCTCCTGTAGAAGTCGACTGGACACATTTGTCCTGCATTTATCTCTGACTTTAGACCAGGTCGTGCTAATACAGATGCACTTAGAGTTCAGTGTATAATTGAAAGATTTCTAATAGTTTTTTTTTAACTGAATCATCCATCAGAGTAAGACTTGTGTAGAGATGCTACGTTCAATGTCCACTTCAGGCACTAAGGAACATTTTAGACCAGAAATCGTGAGCTTTCAAATCAATGAAAGATATTATCAGGACACAGGAAAATTAAAAATATATATATTTGTTAGAGGTGTGTATTGTATTGGCAAGATACGTACGTATCACGATACAGGGTCAAAAATACAATATATCATGATACTGTAGTAACAAGGATATATGTGTAGTATTGTTGGGTACTTGACTCTAGTGTTGTGATAGTGTAGTAACAAGTATATATGTGTAGTATTGTTGAGTACTTGACTCTGGTGTTGTGATAGTGTAGTAACAAGTATATATGTGCAGTATTGTCGAGTACTTGACTCTAGTGTTGTGATACTGTAGTAACAAGGATATATGTGTAGTATTAGGTCTTTCCTCCCTGCTGCCATCAGACTCCACAACAAGAACACACCAAGATAACTATTTAACTGCACCTCTTGTTATTTATGTAAATATGATTGTGTATATATTATATAGCGCAGATTTATCTTTTATTCTATTTAGATTTTCTTTCTCGTTTTTATTTCTGGGTGTTTTTATTTCTCTTGCTGCTGTTAAACCGAATTTCCACTCGCGGGACTAATAAAGGTTTTCTGATTCTGATTCTGATTCTGATTATCCAGTTCTTGACTCTGGTGCTGTGATACTGTAGTAACAAGTATATATGTGCAGTATTGTCGAGTACTTGACTCTGGTGTTGTGATACTGTAGTAACAAGGATATATGTGTAGTATTATCCAGTTCTTGACTCTGGTGTTGTGATACTGTAGTAACAAGTATATATGTGCAGTATTGTCGAGTACTTGACTCTGGTGTTGTGATACTGTAGTAACAAGGATATATGTGTAGTATTGTCCAGTACTTGACTCTTGTGTTGTGATAGTGCAGTAACAAGTATATATGTGTAGTATTGTCCAGTACTTGACTCTGGTGTTGTGATAGTGCAGTAACAAGTATATATGTGTAGTATTGTCCAGTACTTGACTCTTGTGTTGTGATAGTGCAGTAACAAGTATATATGTGTAGTATTGTCCAGTACTTGACTCTTGTGTTGTGATAGTGTAGTAACAAGTATATATGTGTAGTATTGTCCAGTACTTGACTCTTGTGTTGTGATAGTTCAGTAACAAGGTAGAATAATGTAAAAATAATTTTAATCTAATTTAGTTGACCCTCTTATAAGGTTGGCCACGAACGAAGGTCTCTCTTTGCGTCCATTCTCTTGAAAATCTCAGCCCACAAAAGTTGTTGTTTTGAGGAAAGCTCCTCGCTGTGCCCCGTGTTTTTAAAGTTAAAGTATACTTTTTCCCTGCCCGGATATCAAAGTGCGCTGTATTTGTGTATCATCCTGCGACATGTGTTTTCAGAGAGGGAGTGGTAGAGATTAGAGGCCTTTGTTTCAGTATTTGTAGGTATTTCATGTAGCATGATGGGAGGGGGGTCGGGGGGTAATGCACAGACTCTTCCTTCCTCGATCGGGGGGCGACGGCTTCATTGTCCTCAGTCCGTGGGTAAAAACGTTTGTCTTTGAACGAGTGGAAGAGACGCCTCGAGAGGAGGGAGGCTTGAAAAAAAACGGCGTTCGACAAATTGTGCCTAATTTGTGCTGAGGTGGTACTTTTTCACCGAGGTCTGACACAACTGGGTCAAACTTTGTTTTCCATGTCACGTGCTGTTTGAATGAAATACTAACCCTGCGTCTCCCTTCTTCACTTCCTTTGTTTTGTAATTCCTCGGGAGACCCCTGCGGCGAGATCTGCTGCAGGGACGTCTGTGGTTAGAATGTTCCGTCCGGAGGAATGTTTTCAGCATCACATGATGAGGTAGCGCCGCTCCAGCCCGTCGTCAATAGCAACCGTTGACAAAAGAACCATGGAAGGGTCTCCCTAATACCATTCATGCTCCTGTCTGGAGGCCCCCCAAAGATGCTTTTGTTCCCCCGGCTTGTTTTGATCCGAGGATTGTGTGTATATATATTTTTGAGGGTCTTTCACTCGTGAAACGTCGTCATCAACAAGTTTTTTTTGTCCCAACAGGAGATTGTTTTGGTGGAAGGCAGCCGGGTGTTCGAGTCATGGAAGAAGCCCCCCCCTCCCGTCTTCATGGAGTTCTTCTTCTTCAACATAACTAATGTGGCTCAAGTAATTGCTGGGGAGAAGCCGGAGGTCAAGCAGGTCGGACCGTATACCTACAGGTCGGTGTCGGGAGCAACAAACACATGCATCCATCCATCCATCCATCCATCCATCCATCCATCCATCCATCCATCCATCCATCCATCCATCCATCCATCCATCCATCCATCCATCCATCCATCCATCCATCCATCCATCCATCCATCCATCCATCCATCCATCCATCCATCCATCCATCCATCCATCCATCCATCCATCCATCCATCCATCCATCCATCCATCCATCCATCCATCCATCCATCCATCCATCCATCCATCTATCTGTTCATCCATCCATCCATCCATCCATCCATCCATCCATCCATCCATCCATCCATCCATCCATCCATCCATCCATCCATCCATCCATCCATCCATCCATCCATCCATCCATCCATCCATCCATCCATCCATCCATCCATCCATCCATCCATCTATCCATCTATCCATCCATCCATCCATCCATCCATCCATCCATCCATCCATCCATCCATCCATCCATCCATCTATCTGTTCATCCATCCATCCATCCATCCATCCATCCATCCATCCATCCATCCATCCATCCATCCATCCATCCATCCATCCATCCATCCATCCATCCATCCATCCATCCATCCATCTATCTATGAAATATTCAAACGGCACTTAAATACTTATATAATGATAATTACACCAGACATTACTGAAGTACTACGAATAGAAAAATATTGAATTAAAGAAATATATTTCCTAATTATTGGAATAAGAATATCAAATGTTTTATTTTAAATAAAATTCAAACTTGAAATGAATTAATGAAACTATTCAAATGTAATAATTAAATACTTCAAAAATATATTTTTTGGAATAAGTTTCAACATTTGTTAAATGTTCAACCGTTCAATGTTTGAATTGCACTGAATTGCTTCTACACAAGTTTCTCTTGTCTCTGTTTGTGAATACAAACGTTTCAAAATAGTATTAATACTGTGACTTGTGCACGAACGACAGGGAGTACAGGTACAAGGACAACGTCAGCATGGTGGACGACGGTCAGAAAGTCTCTGCCTACACCATGAAAAGATTTGTCTTCCTGCGGGAAAAGTCTGTCGGGGACCCGTTCGTGGACAACATCAACACCGTCAACATTCCCGCTTGGGTGAGTCGGAAGGTCTTCCTTCGGAAAGACGACGCCGTAGCTCAAGGTTTTCCCTCCGTCTCGTGTCAAGGCCGTGATGATGAAAGTGAAGAAGAGCTTCTTCAAGGCCACCGGGCTGTCGTTTGTCATGAGCTCCGTCGGGTCTGAAGTGTTCACGACCGTCACCGTCAACGACCTGTTGTGGGGATATGAAGACCCGCTGCTGGCTAAAGTTGCGTTGACCACAGAAGGCGTGGAGACTGTCTTCGGACTGATGCACAAGGTTCGTCCAAACTTCTGCATGAATAAGGATGTATTGTCTTGAGTTCTGTAGTATTTCTCCCCAAGCCTCTGTAGTATTGCTCCTCGAGGCTCTCTTGTAATACTCTACAAGGCAACATAGTATTACTCCATGAGGCTCTGTAATATTAGTCTGTGAGGCTTTGTAATATTCGTAGTATAACTCCACCATGTTCTGTAGTATTACTCCGCGAGGCTTTGTAGTATTACTCCGCTAGGCTCCGTAGTATTACTCTGCAAGGCTCCCAAAATATTACTCCGCGAGGCTTCGTGGTATTACTCCGCTAGGCCCTGTAGTATTACTCTGCAAGGCTCCCAAAATATTACTCCGCGAGGCTCTGTAGTATTACTCTGTTAGGCTCTGTAGTATTACTCTGCAAGGCTCCCAAAATATTACTCCGCGAGGCTTTGTGGTATTACTCCGCTAGGCTCTGTAGTATTACTCTGCAAGGCTCCCAAAATATTACTCCGCGAGGCTCTGTAGTATTACTCTGTGAGGCTCTGTAGTATTACTCCGTGAGGCTCTGAAGTATTACTCCGCGAGGTTTTTTTCTCATTTTTCAAGGAATCTGTATCTTTACCATTTTATGAGTACAATCTTTCACTAGTCGCTAATTTAACCGACTGTAATGTGTGAAGTACATTTTTGACTATGAACTTTGAGTTTTTACTGTGTCAAAATCTTGAATTTGAATTTTAAAAACCATCAAATTTCAACCCCTGGTCTTTACTCGCCATCAATTGTTTTCAATGTTGACATACATTTTTAATGTCGAATATGATATTCAGTGAATAAAAATTCAATTTAAATGTATAAACATATAAAAAAGATTGTCAGCCATTTTTTTAAAAAAAAATGAAAGGATTCCTTGTTTCCAATGCAGTTTTTTTTACACCAACATTCTCACATGAGAGTTATTTCATATTGAATATTTTACACGTTTTATTCTCTGAGTTTAAATAAAAATAGGGGTAGGAGTAGAGTTTGAGTTAGGGTTAGGGTTAGGGTTAGGGTTAGTGTTAGGGTTAGGGTTAGGGTTAGGGTTAGGGTTAGGGTTAGGGTTAGGGTTAGGGTTAGGATTAGGGTTAGGGTTAGGGTCAGGGTTAGGGTTAGGGTTAGTGTTAGGGTTAGGGTTAGGGTTAGGGTTAGGGTTAGGGTCAGGCTTAGGGTTAGGGTTAGGGTTAGGGTTAGTGTTAGTGTTAGGGTTAGGGTTAGGGTTAGGGTTAGGGTCAGGTTTAGGGTTAGGGTTAGGGTCAGGGTCAGGGTTAGGGTTAAGGTTAGGCCAATCCACCACAGATGGTTCCGTCCCGAACGTAACAAACTAGCATTCATTTAAAAAAAGAATTACCTTCTTACGAAATGTAACTCTGAGGTTATTTCATTCATTGATACGTAATGTTTTAGAAGTTTTCCAATCTTAGCCTCCGCTAATGAATACTTCTGTACTAATGACCAATAACTTTCAGAAAAACGACAGTCACAGCGGGGAGTTTGTCTACCACACGGGGGTGCAGAACTACTTGGACTACGGCCGTGTAGCAACATGGAAGGGTGACAGGTGAGGCCACTCGCTTCCACACATGGTTTATATTTTCCAACCGAGCCTGAAGCAACATCTGCTTCTAAACCGCTTCCCTTTTTCTCAATAGCAGGAAAGTCCTGACGTTCTAGTCTGTGGCGAGGAGGTCATTGAAGGACATCCTGGTGGCGAGAATGCCTCACTGACCTCTCTTATCCACGTTTCCTTTAACCAGGCTTTCACTCTTGGGAACTCTTAGATAAACATGGGTTTTCTTCAAAACAAACAATTTCCCTTATCAGGATGGATTTGATCTCAGTGTTGACACACGTGGCTTGTACTTTAAATCTAAGACAGATAACCAACTCGACCTGAAATAAACATGTTTGGGTTTTTTTTTTTCAAATTTTGTTTGAAAATGTTTTGCAGCCGACTCACCTTCTGGAACTCAAACCACAGCAACACCATCACGGGGTCGGATGGAAGTGCTTTCCATCCCTTGTTGGAGAAGAACGAGCGTCTCTACATCTTCACTCCAGACCTCTGCAGGTAAACCTTTGACAGTACTTTGTACTGGTGAGTTTGAAGAGATTACTCTGGATATTTTTTCGCACTACAAGGAGAAATGAAAATACAAAATCTTCTCAAAAGACTTATAGTCGTGTACAATTCATGTACCTTAATTCTGGTTGTACTTACTGACCTCAGTATTATGCTGGAACATCTGTCAAAAGGTTCTAGTACAACTTTGTTGAACTAGGAAGCCACATCACAAGGATTATTACGCTGCCTAGCTCCATGGTATTACTCCGCAACGCTCCGTAGTATAACTGTATGAGGCAACTTAGTATTGCTTCAGGAGGCTGTGTATTATTCCCTGCAAAGCTCTGTTGCAATAATCCATGTGAGCTCTGTAGTATTTCTCCCCAAGCCTCTGTAGTATTACTCCTCGAGGCTCTCTAGTAATATACCACAAGGCAACGTAGTGTTACTCTGCGAGGCTCTGTAATATTACTTTACCAAGGTCTGTAGCATTACTCCACCATGTTCTGTAGTATTACTCCACGAGGCTCTGTACTATTACTGCACCAGGCTCCGTAGTATTACTCTGCGAGGCTCTGTAGTATAACTCCGCGAGGCTCTGTAGTATTACTCCATGAGGCTCTGTAATATTACTCTGTGAGGCTTCGTAGTATAACTCCACAAGGCTCCCAAAATATTACTCTGCGAGGCTCCGTAGTATTACTCCGCGAGACTCTGTAGTAATACTCCGCGAGGCTCTGTAGTATTACTCCGTGATGCTCTGTAGTATTACTCTGTGAGGCTTCGTAGTATAACTCCACAAGGCTCCGTAGTATTACTCTGTGAGGCTCTGTAATATTAATCTACCACGTTTTGTAGTATTACTCCACCATATTCTGTAGTATTACTCCGCAAGTTTTTTTAGTATTACTCCTCGAGGCTCTGAAGTATTACTCCGCGAGGCTCTGAAGTATTACTCCGCGAGGTTTTGAAGAATTACTCCACGAGGCTCTATAGTATTATTTATTATTATTATTATTAGCAGTGAGTACCTAATATCTCTTAGTGGTATATGACAAATTCAGTTCTATTATTATTATTATTATTATTTGTCTCATCAAACTCAAACCAAAACTATACGTGTCAGTATTTTTAATTCTAGTGAAAACAGAGAATCTGCGACATTCCTGTCGAGAACTCGTGCCTGGAGAAGTTTAATGGAGGCGCGGTTCGTCTCCGCGGAAACAAATGTCTTTTTTCACCAGGGACTGGAAAATAAAACAAGTATTTTTAAAGAAAGACTTGAGGGAAAACTTTGAGAAGAAGTTAAAGTATATTTTAAGCAGCCGATCATGGGAGTGAATTACACTTTTAACATGGACTCGACTGTTATTAGGTCGACCGGAAGAAACGCTGGAGATAAAACCACATAATGACTCCAAAGTGAACTGTATGTGTGAGAGTTTGTTCCCAAGAGATCGACTGTGAGCTTTGATGTGGGAACCAAAGAGGAAAGAAATGAAGGGATTGAACATAAAGATGTATATATTTCTATGTATATATTTCTATGTATATATTTATATGTATAGATTCATTCATCTGCAGGTCATCAAGACCTCCCTGGCACAGAACATCCTTCGTTTTTTTCTTTCTTCCCTCGTTTGGCCCACATTTGCTCTGATAATCTGTTCTTGACCCGAACTGGAATTTTTTACACTCCCTTTTCTGTGAACTAGTTTTCCTCCCTCGACTGTTTCGACACACGAGCTCTGAGCGTTTGATGTTTTCTATCAGCTGTGGCTTGTTTTTGCTCGACTTCCACGAATCTTTACTCTCTGACGAGAAAATGATACTTTTAATTGAACCAGTTCATTCTCTTAGTCAAGAACTAAAACGAGACAAAGTAAATGTACAATAATTCACCAGGACTGAAAATAAATGTGTTCGTGGTATCCCTTGTGTTGTCTCTGGGTCAAGGTGACCCTGAAAAACAATTGTGTTTGTGCTATCCCTATCTCAGGGTCAAGGTGACCCGAAGGCCTGAAAATAAATTTGTTTGTAAGTAAGTAAGTAAGTAATTTTTATTTGTATAGCGCTTTTCCAGACCAAGGTGGTATCCCTTGTGTTGTCTCTGGGTCAAAGTGACCCTGAAAAACAAACTTATTTCTGGTATCCCTTGTGCTGCTCAGGGTCAAGGTGACCCTGAAAAACAAACGTATTTGTGGTATCCCTTGTGTTGTCTCTGGGTCAAAGTGACCCTGAAAAACAAACGTGTTTGTGGTATCCCTTGTGTTGTCTCAGGGTCAAGGTGACCCGAAGGCCCAAAAACAAATGGGTTTGTGGTATCCCTTTTGTTGTCTCTGGGACAAGGTGAACCGAAACGCCTAAAAACAAATGGGTTTGTGGTATCCCTTGTGTTGTCTCTGGGACAAGGTGACCCGAAACGCCTGAAAACAAATGGGTTTGTGGTATCCCTTGTGTTGTCTCTTGGACAAGATGACCCGAAACGCCTGGAAAAAATGGGTTTGTGGTATCCCTTGTGTTGTCTCTTGGACAAGATGACCCGAAACGCCTGGAAAAAATGCGTTTGTGGTATCCCTTGTGTTGTCTCTTGGACAAGATGACCCGAAACGCCTGGAAAAAATGCGTTTGTGGTATCCCTTGTGTTGTCTCTTGGACAAGATGACCCGAAACGCCTGGAAAAAAATGGGTTTGTGGTATCCCTTGTGTTGTCTCTTGGACAAGATGACCCGAAACGCCTGGAAAAAATGCGTTTGTGGTATCCCTTGTGTTGTCTCCGGGACAAGGTGACCAGAAACGCCTGAAAACAAATGCGTTTGTGGTATCCCTTCTGTTGTCTCTGGGTCAAGGTGAACGACCTCCAACACAGTGCATGTATTAATGGTAGCCAGATAATTTTACGTATCACAGCTCAACCATATGTTTACAAAAACACTTTTTCTCCGGGACTTGACGTTGGACGACGATTGTTGTTTTGAATTCAGGGAAGGATCCCAGCCTTGTTCCTGTTCTTCGCACGGCCTGGAGAGGAAGCGTTCCATGAGCTCATCATGTATGTGCTCACCTCTCTAGTAATAGTATGAGGAACACAATGAATAACACGGGAAAATAAACCTCTCAATCACATGTGTCGCGGGTCGCTACATGTCAGCACGACGTTTTGAAGAACATCTTCCCCACTTTTGTTAGGGAGAACAAAGTTGAGTCGAAGATTGTATTTGCTAGTATGAAGGTGATGCCTTCAAGTACCAGGGGAAGAAAAAAAAAGTGTGGTTCGTGACGCAAACACTCGCTGAAACTCCATATGTATGGAATAAATCAGTGCCATTACAAGGTCAAATTCCTCAAATTTTGAATGAATCTTTTCACGCATAGATTTTGATATTCTCATTCCAATAATTTAAAGATACATCTTCTAAATTGAATACGTTTTAATTTGTAGCTTTTTTAATACAATATAAAAATGTTTTTTTATTGTGTCACCAATCAGAGGGATGACGGTAAAATGATATAATTTAGTAGTAAAATGATATAATTTAGCAGTAAAATGATGTAATTTAGTAGTAAAATGATATAATTTAGTAGGAAAATTATATAATTTAGCAGTAAAATGATGTAATTTAGTAGTAAAATGATATAATTTAGTAGTAAAATGATATAATTTAGCGGTAAAATTATATAATTTAGAAGTAAAATGATAGAATTTAGTAGTAAAATTATGTAATTTTGTAGTAAAATATTGTAATTTAGTAGTTAAATTATATAATTTAGTAGTAATATGATGTAATTTAATAGTAAAATATTGTAATTAGGTAGTTAAATGATCTAATTTAAGTAAATTACATCATTTAACAAAATTTACAAATTCTACAAATTCTAAATGAATTTTTTCACACATAGATTTTGATATTCTAATACCAATAATTTAAAAATAAATCGTCTAAATTGGATATGTTTTAATTTGTATCTTTTTTAATTCAATATCAAAATGTTGGTATAATAGTGTCACATGATTGGCTGAAAGTTTGATCAAGATCGTCTGGTGACTCCATTTTACCTACATTTATATATTTTAAAGTAAACAATTCAATACTATGAGGCGCTGATATACTTCCATAGATATGAAACTATTATAAAGTTCCTTCAAATGAGTCATCAGTAGGTGACCTAAGTTTCAAAGTCACAGTTTGCTCTTTGCTCTACAAACGTCCAGAGGATCAGAGGAAGTCCAACAGTTGGATTTCATGACCTGATATGAATGATTTCGTCACATGAAGCAACAGCTGAGCAGCAGAAACAGTTGATGAGTCGACGACAACTGACGCTGATCTGCTGATCCTTTATTTTTGCCTCCCGTGACCGAAGGTATTAAATACTTCTGTGGTTCTGGAGAGAAAGAAAGTAGTAGTAAAATGATATAATTAAGTAGTAGTAGTTTAGTTATACAATTTTGTCATTCAGTATTATTACATAATTTTACTACTAAATTATATCATTTAACTACCAAATGATATCATTTTACTACAAAGATATATCATTTTACTACCAAATTATATCAGTATACTACTAATTGATATATTTTAACTACCAAATTATATCATTTTACTGCCAAATTATATCATTATACTACTAATTGATATATTTTAACTACCAAATTATATCATTTTACTGCCAAATTATATAATTTTACTATTAAATTACATAATTGTACTACTAAATTCTATCATTTTACTACTAAATGCTATCATTTTACTACAAAATTCTATCATTTTACTACCAAATGATGTAAATTTACTACAAAATTACATTATTTTACTACCAAATTCTATCATTTTAATACCAAATTCTATCATTTTACTACTAAATTATATCATTTTACTACTAAATTATATCATTTTATATATATATATATATATATATATATATATATATATATTCCAAACTTTGACATAATTGACAAATGTCTGGCCCCTTCCAATATATATAAATGGTTAAAATATATATATATATATTTAAATTATAATTTTGTACTGAAAAAACTCTGAAGTTAGTAATCTTCTCAATCTGGGAACATTAATCCAGCACAGAACGATGAGCATTTTTCCATACGATCAGATTTACCGATACATTTTCAATCCCTGCCACGTATTCTTAGCCGCTCTAGTAGAAGAACTCACATTTCTCCGATCCTTCAAACTCTTCACTGGCTGCCAGTTTCTTTCAGGATCATTTTAAAATTCTGGTTCTTACTTTCAGATCTATTCATGGTCAGACCTTCCATCAGTGATCTGATCCAGACTTACACCCCAGCTCGGGCTCTGAGGTCTGTGGATCAGAATCTACTGATGGTTCCTGAACTTCAGGACCAGAGGAGAGAAATCCTTCCAGACTGTTGCTCCTAAGCTTTGGAACCATCTCTGTGTTTGATGATCTACTGACTCCTTCAAGAAACATCTGTGTTTGATGATCTACTGACTCCTTCAAGAAACATCTCTGTGTTTGATGATCTACTGACTCCTTCAAGAAACATCTGTGTTTGATGATCTACTGACTCCTTCAAGAAACATCTGTGTTTGATGATCTACTGACTCCTTCAAGAAACATCTGTGTTTGATGATCTACTGACTCCTTCAAGAAACATCTGTGTTTGATGATCTACTGACTCCTTCAAGAAACATCTGTGTTTGATGATCTACTGACTCCTTCAAGAAACATCTGTGTTTGATGATCTACTGACTCCTTCAAGAAACATCTCAAGACACTTTTATTTGTTGTTTTTCCCGGATTTTCTGGGACTTGTTTGTCTTATATGTCTTGATCTTTTAAAGTATATATTTTATTGAGTATTGTTTTGACTGTTTAAGCGCTTTGTGACCCTGGTCTAGAGAAGCTCTCTACAAATATTACTTGGTTCCTAACAAAAGAACCGCAGTTAAGTACTTCTCAAGTACTACCAAAGCATGTAGCAGTTGTCCTTGTCAACCACAGCAAGAAGGGATTATTGATGACGTTATATTCGTCCGAACAAAGTCTCACCACTGATGTGATTTTTCAAAAAAGTGGATTTTTTTTCTTTCCCACAGTAAAACTTTTGAGCCTCATGTCAAGGGAAAGGTCAGTACAGTATTGTTGCATGATTGGTGTCTGTGGAGCTCACGCCTCAGTTCTCCTGGACACTTGGCAGAGTCTCTATAGCTCCTTTGTCCTCCTGGACGCTCCCACAGCACAGCCGTGGACGGCGTAGCAAACCAGCAGCAGACCACCACCGTAAAACCACGTCCCTGGGAAGCTGTCAATCATCTTTGATCGCCGCGATGGAAGTCAAATGTTTAGGCGTGGAGGGAACTCGTTCCACAAGCTCGCTTTGTTTTCCACGAGTCGTTGAAGGATGAGTTTGAGGTGTGAACGAACACCGGGGTCACCTGACCAGCAGACGCTGAACAAGTGATAGTGTTTGTTGTAGAGAAGAATAAGAGATTTGGTCGTAATTAATCCAGTGGAAGTTCAACGAAAGTGTTTATTTGTGTGTGTGTGTGTGTGTTGTTGTGATGTATGACTCGTGTGTGTGTGTGTGTGTGTGTGTGTCTGTTTGTACAAAACTCGCTTTTCATTGAAATATTGACATTAGAAAATGATCTTAAGCCCCGCCCACTGAAAATACTTTGTTTTCTGGAAATGAAATCTTGTTGATCATGACCACACCCACTCTGCTGTGATTGGTCAAACAATAGACACATGTGACAGACACAATAGACACACACAAACATAGGCGAAACACACACAAGGACATCTTCACATCCACATGAAATACACATTAAACACACGTGAAACACACAATAAACGCTTGTGAAACACACAAACATAGGCGAAACACACACAAAGCCGATTCACATCCATACAAAATACAGATGAAACACACATTAAACACTTGTGAAACACACATTAAACACTTGTGAAACACACATTAAACACACGTGAAACACACATTAAACACTTGTGAAACACACATTAAACACAAGTGAAACACACATTAAACACGTGAGAAACACACATTAAACACACGTGAAACACACATTAAACACGTGAGAAACACACATTAAACACTTGTGAAACACACATTAAACACACGTGAAACACACATTAAACACTTGTGAAACACACATTAAAGACATGTGAAACACACATTAAACACTTGTGAAACACACATTAAACACACGTGAAACACACATTAAACACTTGTGAAACACACATTAAACACACGTGAAACACACATTAAACACTTGTGAAACACACATTAAACACTTGTGAAACCCACATTAAACACACGTGAAACACACATTAAACACTTGTGAAACACACATTAAACACACGTGAAACACACATTAAACACTTGTGAAACACACATTAAACACACGTGAAACACACATTAAACACTTGTGAAACACACATTAAACACAAGTGAAACACACATTAAACACGTGAGAAACACACATTAAACACACGTGAAACACACATTAAACACGTGAGAAACACACATTAAACACTTGTGAAACACACATTAAACACACGTGAAACACACATTAAACACTTGTGAAACACACATTAAAGACATGTGAAACACACATTAAACACTTGTGAAACACACATTAAACACACGTGAAACACACATTAAACACTTGTGAAACACACATTAAACACACGTGAAACACACATTAAACACTTGTGAAACACACATTAAACACTTGTGAAACACACATTAAACACACGTGAAACACACATTAAACACTTGTGAAACACACATTAAACACTTGTGAAACACACATTAAACACACGTGAAACACACATTAAACACTTGTGAAACACACATTAAACACACGTGAAACACACATTAAACACTTGTGAAACACACATTAAACACTTGTGAAACACACATTAAACACACGTGAAACACACATTAAACACTTGTGAAACACACATTAAACACACGTGAAACACACATTAAACACTTGTGAAACACACATTAAACACTTGTGAAACACACATTAAACACTTGTGAAACACACATTAAACACACGTGAAACACACATTAAACACTTGTGAAACACACATTAAACACAAGTGAAACACACATTAAACACGTGAGAAACACACATTAAACACACGTGAAACACACATTAAACACGTGAGAAACACACATTAAACACTTGTGAAACACACATTAAACACACGTGAAACACACATTAAACACTTGTGAAACACACATTAAAGACATGTGAAACACACATTAAACACTTGTGAAACACACATTAAACACACGTGAAACACACATTAAACACTTGTGAAACACACATTAAACACACGTGAAACACACATTAAACACTTGTGAAACACACATTAAACACTTGTGAAACACACATTAAACACACGTGAAACACACATTAAACACACGTGAAACACACATTAAACACTTGTGAAACACACATTAAACACACGTGAAACACACATTAAACACTTGTGAAACACACATTAAACACTTGTGAAACACACATTAAACACACGTGAAACACACATTAAACACTTGTGAAACACACATTAAACACACGTGAAACACACATTAAACACTTGTGAAACACACATTAAACACTTGTGAAACACACATTAAACACTTGTGAAACACACATTAAACACATGTGAAACACACATTAAACACTTGTGAAACACACATTAAACACAAGTGAAACACACATTAAACACGTGAGAAACACACATTAAACACACGTGAAACACACATTAAACACGTGAGAAACACACATTAAACACTTGTGAAACACACATTAAACACACGTGAAACACACATTAAACACTTGTGAAACACACATTAAAGACATGTGAAACACACATTAAACACTTGTGAAACACACATTAAACACACGTGAAACACACATTAAACACTTGTGAAACACACATTAAACACTTGTGAAACACACATTGAACACTTGTGAAACACACATTAAACACTTGTGAAACACACATTAAACACTTGTGAAACACACATTAAACACTTGTGAAACACACATTAAACACTTGTGAAACACACATTAAACACACGTGAAACACACATTAAACACTTGTGAAACACACATTAAACACTTGTGAAACACACATTAAACACTTGTGAAACACACATTAAACACTTGTGAAACACACATTAAACACTTGTGAAACACACATTAAACACTTGTGAAACACACATTAAACACTTGTGAAACACACATTAAACACTTGTGAAACACACATTAAACACACGTGAAACACACATTAAACACATGTGAAACACACATTAAACACTTGTGAAACACACATTAAACACTTGTGAAACACACATTAAACACTTGTGAAACACACATTAAACACTTGTGAAACACACATTAAACACTTGTGAAACACACATTAAACACATGTGAAACACACATTAAACACTTGTGAAACACACATTAAACACTTGTGAAACACACATTAAACACTTGTGAAACACACATTAAACACACCTGAAACACACATTAAACACATGTGAAACACACATTAAACACTTGTGAAACACACATTAAACACTTGTGAAACACACATTAAACACACCTGAAACACACATTAAACAATATGTGATGTGTGACTCCTGTGTGTGTGTGTGTGTATGTTGTTGTGATGTGTGACTCGTGTGTGTGTGTTTGCACAAAACTCTCTTTTCATTGAAATATTGACATTAGAAAATGATCTTAAGCTCTGTCCATTGTGATTGGTCAACATGGAGGTTTGTCACCACGTGTCATCAATCGTCTCCATCTCCAAGGGACTCGTTGTATAAACAAAGCAGGGCGTGATTACATCTGGCCGGAGGAGGAGTGAAGCCATTATTACGTCACAACGGACTCTCGTAACCTCTCGTTTGTCAAGATTTAAGAGGAAATTTAATAAGTAATACCGTGTTGATTGTCTTGTTCTTTCGTGTTTTGGTAATATCGAGTATCGAAAACTTGCTTTGTCTTTCGGTGCTGGATGAAAATGTTATCTCAGGGTCAAGGTGACCCAAAGGCCCGAAAACAAATGGACCCTTTATTTAATTATGTGTTTGTGGTATCCCTTGAACCCAGAGACAACATAAGGGTTTCAACATTTAAGAGTAATCTAAATCATTTTTTAACCAATTTCAACCTATTTTCAATTTTCTGGAAACAATATCCTTTTTTTTTCGATTTTTCTTTTCACCAACAAAATTATATATATTGGAAGGGACTGGAAGTATATATTTAATTTCTGGATATAAGTTGGTACAAAAGGTTTTTTACATTACATTTTTGCAGTTTATTATTGCAGCAGAATTTATCGTCATTTATTCATTGATTTTACATAATAAATTATATTTAATTTAATTTAGAAAAGGGTTTTTCAGCTTTTTATTAAAAAGAAAATGACCATTTTCCGGGATGTTCCGTGTGTCTGGAAAGTTTTGTACAACGTCAAATTGAAATCAATACTCTGATGGCACTGATACTTGCAGAGTACAGATGTAAATGAAAGATACTGTGGAACAAAGCCGGTGGTGATGAGCTGCTTGTGCTTCTCCTCAAAGGACCATCTACATGGAGTTCGAGAAGGAGGTGGAGGTGCAGGGGGTCCCGGCGTATCGCTTCACACCCCCGCGCTCCGTCCTCGCCAGCAAGGAGGAGAATCCAGACAACGAGGGATTCTGCGTCACCCCCCAGGAGTGCCTGGGAACTGGACTCCTCAAAGTCAGCCCTTGTCGTAAAGGTAGTCGTCAGCGAGTGCAGAGTTTTTTCTTCTTCCACATTCTTCAGTGTGCGGGCGACAAACTCTCATGGCTGTTTGGGATTATGAAAGGCTGTCAAATGACCTCGTTTATACATATATATATATATATATATATATATATATATATATACTGTATCGGTGAGTTTAGGTTCATTCAAGGAAATCACTTGTTTTAACTGGAGCACGTTTTAGAGATAATTTCCCAGATTTTGTAGAAACTTTTTAGCCGTCACGTGTTTTATGTGTGTTTCTTGTGTTTGTTTGTGTCTGTTTGGCCTATGTTTGTCTGTGTCTGTTGTGTGTGTCACATGTGTCTATTGTGTGTTTCACGTGGTTTTAAAGTGTATTTCATGTGGGTGGGAAGTGGGCTTTGTGTGTGTTTCGCCTTTTTCATGTGTATATATATATATATATATATATACAACCAAAACAAGTAAAAAAAACAAGAAAAAAAAGGATGGTGTGTATTGTCAAGAATCTGGCAACAATTGGGGTAAAAAAAAAGTATGATATATAGTGATTTATCGTGCTAGTGTAGTAACAAGATTGTATTTTTAGTATTGTCGAGTACTTGACTCTGGTGTTGTGATAGTGTAGTAACAAGGTTGTATTTTTAGTATTGTCGAGTACTTGACTCTGGTGTTGTGATAGTGTAGTAACAAGGTTGTATTTTTAGTATTATCGAGTACTTGACTCTGGTGTTGTGATAGTGTAGTAACAAGGATATATGTGTAGTATTGTCGAGTACTTGACTCTGGTGTTGTGATACTGTAGTAACAAGGATATACTGTATGTGTAGTATTGTCCAGTACTTGACTCTGGTGTTGTGATACTGTAGTAACAAGGATATATGTGTAGTATTGTCGAGTACTTGACTCTTGTGTTGTGATAGTGTAGTAACAAGGGTGTATTTTTAGTATTATCGAGTACTTGACTCTGGTGTTGTGATAGTGTAGTAACAAGGATATATGTGTAGTATTGTCGAGTACTTGACTCTGGTGTTGTGATAGTGTAGTAACAAGGATATATGTGTAGTATTGTCCAGTACTTGACTCTGGTGTTGTGATACTGTAGTAACAAGCATATATGTGTAGTATTGTCGAGTACTTGACTCTGGTGTTGTGATAGTGTAGTAACAAGGATATATGTGTAGTATTGTCCAGTACTTGACTCTGGTGTTGTGATACTGTAGTAACAAGGATATATGTGTAGTATTGTCGAGTACTTGACTCTGGTGTTGTGATAGTGTAGTAATAAGGATATATGTGTAGTATTGTCCAGTACTTGACTCTGGTGTTGTGATACTGTAGTAACAAGGATATATGTGTAGTATTGTCGAGTACTTGACTCTGGTGTTGTGATACTGTAGTAACAAGGATATATGTGTAGTATTGTCCAGTACTTGACTCTGGTGTTGTAATACTGTAGTAACAAGGATATATAATAATAATAATAATAATAATAATCTCTATTTATATAGCGCCTTTCTAGATATGTGTAGTATTGCCGAGTACTTGACTCTGGTGTTGTGATACTGTAGTAACAAGCATATATGTGTAGTATTTTCCAGTACTTGACTCTGGTGTTGTAATACTGTAGTAACAAGGATATATGTGTAGTATTGTCGAGTACTTGACTCTGGTGTTGTGATACTGTAGTAACAAGTATATATATGTAGTATTGTCCAGTACTTGACTCTGGTGTTGTGATACTGTAGTAACAAGCATATATGTGTAGTATTGTCCAGTACTTGACTCTGGTGTTGTGATACTGTAGTAACAAGGATATACTGTATGTGTAGTATTGTCCAGTACTTGACTCTGGTGTTGTGATAGTGTAGTAACAAGCATATATGTGTAGTATTGTACAGTACTTGACTCTGGTGTTGTGATACTGTAGTAACAAGGATATACTGTATGTGTAGTATTGTCCAGTACTTGACTCTGGTGTTGTGATAGTGTAGTAACAAGGATATATGTGTAGTATTGTCCAGTACTTGACTCTGGTGTTGTGATACTGTAGTAACAAGGATATATGTGTAGTATTGTCGAGTACTTGACTCTGGTGTTGTGATAGTGTAGTAACAAGGATATATGTGTAGTATTGTCCAGTACTTGACTCTGGTGTTGTGATACTGTAGTAACAAGGATATATGTGTAGTATTGTCGAGTACTTGACTCTGGTGTTGTGATACTGTAGTAACAAGGATATATGTGTAGTATTGTCCAGTACTTGACTCTGGTGTTGTAATACTGTAGTAACAAGGATATATAATAATAATAATAATAATAATAATCTCTATTTATATAGCGCCTTTCTAGATATGTGTAGTATTGCCGAGTACTTGACTCTGGTGTTGTGATACTGTAGTAACAAGCATATATGTGTAGTATTTTCCAGTACTTGACTCTGGTGTTGTAATACTGTAGTAACAAGGATATATGTGTAGTATTGTCGAGTACTTGACTCTGGTGTTGTGATACTGTAGTAACAAGTATATATATGTAGTATTGTCCAGTACTTGACTCTGGTGTTGTGATACTGTAGTAACAAGCATATATGTGTAGTATTGTCCAGTACTTGACTCTGGTGTTGTGATACTGTAGTAACAAGGATATACTGTATGTGTAGTATTGTCCAGTACTTGACTCTGGTGTTGTGATAGTGTAGTAACAAGCATATATGTGTAGTATTGTACAGTACTTGACTCTGGTGTTGTGATACTGTAGTAACAAGGATATACTGTATGTGTAGTATTGTCCAGTACTTGACTCTGGTGTTGTGATAGTGTAGTAACAAGTATATATGTGTAGTATTGTCCAGTACTTGACTCTGGTGTTGTGATACTGTAGTAACAAGTATATTTATGTAGTATTGTTGAGTACTCGACAATACTACACATATATCCTTGTTACTACAGTATCACTATATATCATGTCGTTGATTCTGTATGTAATATAGGTGAAGATTTATTTGACTGAGTCTGTGATAGTTTTTATCAGGATCCTAAAAAAACCATTCGACCTCACGTTGACCTCAGTGTTGTCCTGTCATGTCTCTTGACTCCTGTCTGCCTCTGTTGCCAAACATGTTGCCAGGAAAGTGTTCACCTCTGTCCCACTTGAGCCATACGACCGTGACACATTCTTTGTTTGGAGTCATGTGGACGTCTGAAGGTTTGACCGCTGTTGTTGTCAGTAAAACACGTCCGATCCAGATGCACGTCTCAGGTGGACCCGGGCCAGGAGACAAAGTGGTCCAACAATGTGAGGAAGGAAATCAGTGACACCGACAAGATAACGTCTTCTGCTCAGTTTCAGGATAATTAGTTTGGGATTGATCCCTTTGTTTATTTCGATGGGAATGACCTCAAGGACAACAATCTGGGATTCACATCAACAAGCTTTAAATACACATTAACTTAAGACACTTTTACATAAAACACATTAAAAAACAAACACTTTAATGATCATGATGATTGTCAACTTGTACTCAATAGAAAGTTTTAGATTATGAGTTTTTTTTTCAAGAGGCCGTAGTGTAAAGAATTAAATAATATTTCATGGTAACCTATAATAAATTGTATTTTGTTTTATTTAAATGTTTTTTAGCATTGAATTCAATACTTCAATTCAATAATTTCTTCATTAATAGGCTAAGTTCGTTATTATTTAATAATTGATTTCATTAAAAAAAAGTTTAATTCAATGTTGACACTATCATAGAAACATTTTTTTATTGGATTTAAAAGGCTTCATACGGATTCATTAATATTGAATTAACAACATTTATTTTTAAATTATTGGAATAACATATATATGAAACTATATGTGTAAAAATATAAACATTTTTTTTAAATATACTTTTTTCTAATGAAATTATTGTAAAGAAACAAACAAATAAACTCTTTCAATAAACATTTTAAAATAAGAAAAAAAAAAGAAAATTCATTAAAACATAAATAAATGTGACCATATATGCATATATGTGAACTTGTAGGATCTTAAAACAACGAAATTGATAAAAAAAATGTAAATTGAGTTATTTCAAGATCCTGGATTTGTTAAAGATAATATACGTAGGAATCAATATATAGTTTCTGGCGACCCCGTGTGTTGGATAAGTGTCACTGCAATCTAAGATTTCCCAAACATCGGAAAAAGCCACAGTTTCTGCTTTTATCTTCCCGGGAAATTGAAAAAGTCTGTCAGTACTTTGTCTCTGATCCACCGATTTAAATCAATTCGGTCACATGACACTCACAGGCTCCCCGGGGATCGTACATGATTAAAAGAATTGTTGAAATGATATTAAAGAGTTCTACTTAATGATTTGTGATTGTTAATCAAAGGAAAGTAAATAAAAATACATGTGATTTCAGGTTCTATTTCCCTAAATGTTCATATGTGTTTCTAAAGCTCATGCTCTGTTCTCTCCTCTAAGGAGCTCCTGTCGTTGCGTCTTTCCCACACTTCTACCTGGCGGACAACAAATACATCGAGGCCATCGGTGGAATGTCTCCGCAGAGAGAACATCACCAGACATACATCGACCTCAACCCGGTGAGAAGACAGGGATTTATCCTCAGTGTGATCCTGATCCTATGACTCGTGATCTTCCACGAGTCAATGTGGCTCCACCACCTAGTGGACATGTAGTATAACTACACAACTGTGTAGGAGTTTATCAGAGCCATTGAAATTCTATTTAAAAGTGAAATTATTTAGCTTGAAATTATTTAGTTGTAATGGTGCTTATTTGTTTTTTTTAGTCGTTTAATCATTAATTCATTTCTATACAGTAAGTTTGTTTTTATTTTAATTTAATTATTAAAATAACGAAATATTGATTTATCTTATTTTAAATAATTGGGTAAAACTATTCTAATATTTTCACAATTCATCATTTTTAACATAGAGTTTCACATTATAACTCCAATAATTAAAAAGATACAGTCTGATATTTCATATTTTTATATTTATAATATTTTCACCAGACAATACCATGAGAGTACAGAGAAATACTTAATCGACTTTTCAACCAATCATGGTGGCACTAATATACTAACAATTTTATAATGAATTGAAAAGGTGATAAATCAAAATATGAATGATTCAACTGTATTAAATAGGTTAGGTTAGGTAGAACTTAACCTATGTGTTAACTTAACCTATATGGACCTAAAGTCTATGTGTAAATAAAATACTAATTCATATTCTTTTTTTAAATTCAATGATAAAAAAATCAACCTTTAAATGTAGAAAGTATTAATTAAAAAAACATCAGTAAAATAAAAAAATAAAAATCACAGTTTCAATATAAAAATAATAAATTCAACCATTTAACATTGTGATGGTACTATTATAAAGTCGTCTACTTCATTTTGTTGTAATTAAGGTTTGTGTTCTTGCTCTTAGACAACAGGAGTGATCGTCCGTGCAAACAAAAGGGCTCAAGTTAACGTTTTAATCGAAAAGATCTCTGGAATACCGTGAGTTTAATAAAGAAAAACACATCACTTTACCCACGAGTTTCAACAAAACAAATCCAGATTTTCTCTGGTTCAGGTCGACGAGGATGCTGAAGGAAACCGTCTTCCCCGTCATGTTCATCAACGAGGTGACGAACACGCCGTTGAATACAAGATGTTCAGGTGTTTGACGCGTGTTTTATTCTGAACCCAGAGTGTGGTCATCGATGACGCGTCTGCAGCAAGAGTCCACAAGCTGCTGACGATCGCAAACCTCGTTCAGAACCTGCCGCTCATCGTGATCGGACTGGGTCTCGTCATGCTGGCCGTGTTGATCGTGCTGCTGGTCCGTGCCAGGAAAGAAAAGGTACCGAAGCAGTGACGCGATCCCGCCTGCTTGCTTTGTATTCATGCTAATTCAAAACTAATGGCCGTGCACGTACTTACACTTTATTTCTCCATGCAGAACCAAGCAAAGCGCGTTGTGTTTACCAAACCTATATATTCTGTAAGTTTTCACGTTCTTAACTTTGCTTGCACCTGCCGTGACTCACCCACATCCCTAACTTTTTGTTTCTGCTGCACCGTCACCCAAGTAATGATCCACCTGCATCAGTGCCATCACTTTTTCTGGTAACTGTGAAGAAATGAACCTGCAAAGAGTTAATGACAGAAACTATTCCCAAAAGAACCTCCCAAATGTTTCATTATTTTCTGTTGAATCTGGCCGAAGAGAAATGAAAAAGTTAAATTTTGATTGACATCACTCCTGCAGCTGTCAATCACATATAGTCACACAAACACACACTTGGATTTGAAGTCTCGTCCGGTAGAGAATAACACATCTGACATTTAAGGTTTGGATTTAATATGTAAACTTATCATGTAAACATATGGATGGATGGATGCATGGATGGATGGATGGATGGATGGATGGATGGATGGATGGATGGATGGATGGATGCATGGATGGATGGATGGATGGATGGATGGATGGATGGATGGATGGATGGATGGATGGATGGATGGATGCATGCATGCACGGATGGATGGATGGATGGATGGATGGATGGATGGATGGATGGATGGATGGATGGATGGATGGATGGATGGATGGATGGATGGATGGATGAATGGATGGATGCGTGGATGGATGGATGGATGCATGCATGGATGGATGGATGGATGGATGGATGCATGCATGCATGCATGGATGGATGGATGGATGGATGGATGGATGGATGGATGGATGGATGGATGGATGGATGGATGGATGGATGGATGGATGGATGGATGGATGGATGGATGCATGGATGGATGGATGCATGCATGCATGGATGGATGGATGGATGGATGGATGGATGGATGGATGATGGATGGATGGATGGATGGATGGATGGATGGATGGATGGATGGATGGATGGATGGATGGATGGATGGATGGATGGATGGATGGATGGATGGATACAGTATATAGATGGATGAGTAGATAGATAGATTCTGATAGATGGAAAAAAGAGATGGAAAGCAGTAAATGGATGGATTGTGGATGGATGGATACAGTAAGTGGATAGATAGATGGATGGACAGATAAAGTTAGTGGATGGATGATCGATGGATGGATGGAAGAATGGATGCATGGATGGATGGATGGATGGATGGATGGATGGATGGATGGATGGATGGATGGATGGTTAGATGGATGGATGGATGGATGGATGGATGGATGGATGGATGGATGGATGGATGGATGGATGGATGGATGGATGGATGGATGGATGGATGGATGGATGGATGGATGGATGGATGGATGGATGGATGGATGGATGGATGGATGGAAGGATGGATGGATCATAGATAGATAGATAGATAGATAGATAGATAGATAGATAGATAGATAGATAGATAGATAGATAGATAGATAGATAGATAGATAGATAGATAGATAGATAGATAGATAGATAGATAGATAGATAGATAGATAGATAGATAGATAGATAGATAGATAGATAGATAGATAGATAGATAGATAGATACAGTAGTTTCTACATATCACAGTCGCTTTATTTCAAGACGGAACATAAGAGTCAATAGAATCGTTTGATGGTTGACTTTCTAAAAATGCTTCTTCTTCTCTTCCATCAACCAATCACAGACGAAGAGCGACGACAACACTTCCTACTCTCCCGTCACCGACAAGGAAAAGGACGACGGCACCAACGGAACCTACATCGGTCTGGCTGAAAATGCCAACATGCAAACTTAAAGGGAAAAACAAAAGTGTCTCTTTTTTTTAAACTGCAAATATAGACCGAAAATAATCTAATTGAATCTCAATATCAAAAAATACACTTCCTTAAGTGACAAGTACTTTTAAGCAAATAGAGTTTGACTTTCCCTGAATTGAAGGAATATTTAATGATATTTCTGGATATATTTGTATTAATATTCAGAAAGAAATGTATTAGTGTCATCGAAATATTGTTATTGTTGTTATAATATTTTTTAGCATTTCATTATTTTTTAATTCAATAATTACATTTTTTGAAAGGGTGATTTAAAATTAAAATGAATTGAATTAGTAAAATCGAATATTTAAAGATATCATCTATTTTAGTTTTATATTCTAATTCCAATATATATATATGTTTTTATTTATTAGTATTTTATTTTAATTGTCCATTTTATCCCTAATTAATCGCTTGGTTAAAAAAAAAAAAATAGTAAAATTAAGAAAAATTATAATATTCAGAAAAAATTGTAATTGTCCAAATAGGAATACAAAATCAAACTTTAAACATTTTAAGTTTTAAATTAAACTATTAAATATACTTTTTTTTATTATTATTGGAATAAGACTATCGAAAAAAAAAAAACAATAATAATATTGATAAGTTAATGCTTAAAACTAGTAATGGGTTGATGAAGTTTCATGAAACAGTGTCATGTTGTTTAAGAAGTCAGTAGGTGGCGCCATCAGTTTTAAAATGACGTGAAGTTTCTTTAGAGTACATGTTTAAAACAAACGAAAAGGGTGCAGAGACTCCATCTAGTGGACTCTGAAGATTATGACAGTGTTTCATGAAGCTTCATCAAAACATCACTACTTAAAACAAAAAAAAACATTTGTAAAATTTTTAAAGAACATAAAACATTTGAAATGCTAAATTCATTCAATATTCTGATGACACTGATATACTTTATAGTTACTGTGGACTTTTGACTCCACAACAAGATGTCCTCGAACCCATTTCCAGCTCCAGCACCTCAAGCCTTCTGCCAGTATTACCACGAGTCAGTGTCAGAACTGCGGTTCTATGCACTGTACCAAGCGTGACACAGTGTCGCCACTGAAGCTCCTGCAGCGTCAGAGATGAAGTCTTTGCTGTATATTAAGGAGACGTATGTATTTGTTGTTGTTGTTGTGAAAACTACTATTTCATGTAACTTTGAATGTAGACTGTTTAAAATGAAGAAGATGTTACAGATGAAACTACCATGAGTTCGGGTTCTACTTCATTTGGTGCTCCGCCCTCTAAACACTTCGCTATTGGTCGGTAAACCAATAGTGAAGCGGTTAGAGGGCGGAGCACCAAATGAAGTAGAACCTGAGATTATGATCATAACTCAGGGGTTATTGGTGCTGACCGAGACCCCCGGCAGGTTTTTATGAAGTTTTCCAGTATCTAAGAAAAAAAAACATTTTGAATCAAACACTGAGCCATTTTGATGAGCATGGTGATCTCATCTGTTGTGCCAGATGTATAACCCGTAATTAACTATATATATAATAATGCGTATTTCTCTTCAAGCCGGCAGGTGTCACTCAAGTCTGTCGTCGGTTTCATTAGCACTTGTTACGACGGACGAGTCCAATGTTTCTGACATTATTTTGTAGCACAATTTAACTCTGGTGTACATTGAATCGTTTGAATGATTAGTTTCCTTGATTCTACTTGATTTCAATATGTTTTATTGACGACGTCCTGTCATCAGATTGTGTTTAATCTAAGAAAACAGTATTAAAGTAGTGCCTATGACGCTTGTTGTGTTGTTGACAAACCAAAACACAGGATGTCCAATGAGAGCTCAGCAGAGCATTTGACTGAGCTGTGACTGCTGATTCTACTGATGACACTGCTTTAACAACTGAAGTGTTGTTTCTACTGTGTAAACAATAAATAAAGACGTTGTTTGGATAAGTGTGTGTCCATCCAGAGGAATTATTCTTTTGTTTTCTATATTAAAATGTTGAATTTAGTTGTTTTTTTTAATAATTCAATTCAATCATTTTTTTCTAATAAAAAGTTGGATTATTATTATTATTTTTAAATTGAATTAATTTAGTTTTTACACATAGAGTTTGATGGTTTTAAGTCACCTTCTTTACTCTGGTTGTCCATTTCAGAGAGAGTCCTGTCCCAGTTTGTGGCTAAAACACAAATATGTGTCTCGCCTGCAGTTCATACAAAACTCTGCAGCAAGAATTCTGAGCCGCTCTAGTAGAAGAACTCACAATTCTCCGATCTTTAAGACTCTTCACTGGCTGCCAGTTTCTTTCAGGATCAACTTTCATCTTTTTCATCTTTTTAGACTTAGATTGCATCATCTTATTCTTTCTCTCTATTTCTCTCTGTTCTTGTTCTTATTTTTATTTTTATGAATAATTGCTGTATTGCTTTGTCTAATTGGAAAAAAAAACAATTTCCCAAAGGAGACCTCCTGAGGGATCAATAAAGTTCTACCTAACCTAACCTTTAAAATTCTGGTTCTTACTTTCATATCTATTCATGGTCAGACCTTCCATCAGTGATCTGATCCAGACTTACACCCCAGCTCGGGCTCTGAGGTCTGTGGATCAGAATCTACTGATGGTTCCTGAACTTCAGGACCAGAGGAGAGAAATCCTTCCAGACTGTTGCTCCTAAGCTTTGGAACCATCTCTGTGTTTGGTGATCTACTGACTCCTTCAAGAAACATCTGTGTTTGATGATCTACTGACTCCTTCAAGAAACATCTCTGTGTTTGATGATCTACTGACTCCTTCAAGAAACATCTGTGTTTGATGATCTACTGACTCCTTCAAGAAACATCTGTGTTTGATGATCTACTGACTCCTTCAAGAACCATCTCTGTGTTTGATGATCTACTGACTCCTTCAAGAAACATCTGTGTTTGATGATCTACTGACTCCTTCAAGAACCATCTCTGTGTTTGATGATCTACTGACTCCTTCAAGAAACATCTCAAGACATTTTTATTCATGCAGGCTTTTCCTTGATTTTCTGGAACTCCTGTGTTGTTCTCTGTGTTATCTTGATATTTTAAGTATATATGTTATTGGGTATTGTTTTCATTGTTTAAGAGCTTTGTGACCCTGCTCTGGAAAAGCGCTCTATAAATATAAATTACTTACTTACTTACAAACTCAAAGGATGTTTTCAGCTGAAAAACCATATTGTCTATTATTATTTATTTAAAACCGAAAGAAAGACTTGAAAACATGAACTATAAAAGCGTTAACTGGATTTGTTGCTGAAAAAGTGCTGAATTACCACCTGAGACTGACCCTTTCACCTGCAATACTACTCTATGTCCATGGGTGGTAGTAGTGAGCCAGTACGTTGAATAATTAGTCGGTGGACATCAAGAAACAGACGAAGAAGAAGACGTCATCATTGTCAGTCAACATGGCGTTCAGTTTTGGCGGTGCTGCTGCGGCCAACGCTGCTACAAGTAAACTATTTTTTTAATGACATATTTTCCTTTTAACAAATGTAAAATGAATATGTACACTTGAGACGGTTCTAGTGTCGCGATGAAATGCTAACTCTTACACAAGCTAACGCTGCTATCTGTCTTCATCTCCTCGAAACATGTGCGGTCAACACTGCGCCGTTGAATAACATGAGACGATTCCCGATGGTTTAAAAGTTGACCCTCGATTGTTTTTATTTGTTTTTGTTGTTGTTTACAGGCGCGCCCGGGTTTTCATTCGGCTCGTTCGGTGCCAAAACAACCGCTTCCACAGCATTTGGATTCGGCGCCGCAGCGACAACAACCACCGCTGCTTCTGGGTTTGGAAGTAAGTGACGAAAGAAACAACATTGTTGTCGAGGTTTATTGGGGATAAAATGGACAAAAACAACACCATAAACAGTTGCAGCTTGTATGACAAAAACATAAAATAACGTCTTCACAAGATGCCTGATAAACACAATTATTTATTGGGTAAAAACAACATAACAAACGTAAATATTATATTGTTTATACAAGTTACATCTAGCTTTATTTACAAATGTATAAACATTTTACTTACTGTAAAGCTCAGGGAAATGTATGCTTATTTCCTGCCATGTATGTTTCAGTCAAATAAACACAAACACGTGAACTCTATACTCAAATACTTGAAAACACTGAACCAATTTTGGGATAAAATCTTTTGGCACCATTTAAAAATGACCGTTCCGGTTCATGGTGTCAGTGACCAGTACCTCGATGTACTGTATTCCCCCGTATATACTATTTTGAAGTCTGTTAATAATACTTATTAATGAGGAGAAAGTGATAGTATTCTTTAATTCCCACTTGCCGGTACAATTTATTCAAATTAAACCACAACCATTATAGTAACTACTTAGAATGTATAGACTTTGTGATGACTTTTCATGATCATGTGCCGACAGAAATGTTTACTGCGAAAAAAAACAATGTTAATATTTAATTCAATTAGTATTTTAATGATACTATGTCAATTTCAATTTCAGTTTATGCAAAAGGACAATGTGCACTGACATTAAAAAGATGCTGCACCAGATTTAGCACAATGCTACTTTCCATCAGTTGTCCTTAACAAAGATGCAGACAGTTTAGATAATACATCACATACAAATAAAGCAAAAACACAATAATGTGTTAATAATAATAATCACTACGGGATGGTAGTTTTATCAGACAACATTTTTTTATATTTTCTTATCACATTTAATGTATTTAATTGTATTGAGTTAAATCATTATTTACTTTTTATATACTTTTATTTAAGGTAAAATTGCATTTTATTCACCAAATTCTTCCCCTCGTATTTAATGAATCATTATTTTATTCATTTTTATTCTAAATTGTCACCAACACAAAACAAATCTTGTGTGGTGTTGTGTTAACAATGCTAATAAACGTGTTTTGAATTTAATTCTGAAACGATTATTCGTAAACAGGGATTTTTAAATGACAAAAATGTAAATGTATTGTTACAACTGACTCCTTCAAGAAACATCTTAAGACGTTTTAATTTGTTTAGGCTTTTCCTAGATTTTCCGGAACTCCTGTTGTGTTCTCAGTTTTATCTTGACCTTTAAAGTATATACTTTATTGAATATTTTTTTGATTGTTTAAGCGCTTTGTGACCCTGGCCTGGAAAAGGGCTATACAAATAAAAATTACTTACTTAATTACTTACAACTTGATGAAAGTTATTGCTCTGCATCTCCCCTGATTTATTGGAATTCAATTAATACTTTGAACTAGAAACGTGTATAAACCCCTGAAAGATTTCTGTGAGCTCGACGAAACGGCAAAACAATTTCTGTGGATAAAAGTCGTGGAAATATAGTTGCTCCAGAACAGAAGATCTTAGTGTACAAGTGTCGCACCACTTCCGTCAGCTTATTTAATTATGAGCTAAGCTAAAACGATATTTTTAAGCCAGTCTCCCACGACACTCCAAACTGGGCATTTCTCTTGCTTGTATTTACAAATTAAATGACATTGACTCAATTTTTTTTTTTTAATTATTATTGATAAACGCTGGTTCTTTTTGTGTAAATCCAGCCAATCACGGAAGGCACCACACAATATTAACCAATCAGAAGCAACATAAGGCATCACTATTCACACAGCGCGAGCTGTTGACTTGACAACAACTGCTGTCAATCTATCAGTTGTTCGGGCTTCTCCTGTCAAGAGCCGCACTTAAGTCTAAAATTGTCGCTTAACTTTAGGGTAAATTCCCAAAACGATGTTCAGAAGGAGGAAATAAACTTCCGGTTTTAAAATAAAGAGCATCAGCCGTGTCTGCCTTGTAACTCTTTATATTCACGTTCATTCAGATTCTGATCTGTTTGAAATCCACTTTTTAATATATTTTCTATATTTCTATAACTATTATTTATCAGATCATTTGCCATAAGATTTAAAACTAATGTAGTTTTAGATTGTCACACAAAAAATAAAAAGTTTTATATTTGAAATTATAAAATGTCATAACCTTTGAATGTAGAACTTTGGAGAAATATTTATAATGATCTATAATTCATATTTTAATTTACACTGTAAAAAAAAAAGAGGCTTATAATATTGAAAATCAATTATTATATAAAGTTTCTATCAATGACTGATCTCTTTTCAAAGATGTCGACTATTAACCCGAAAATATCGTGACATGCATCTAGTATTTTTAAACGTGAGACCAAGATGAAAAAAAAACTTTTGTACCATGTGTTTGATTTTTCACCTGGTTGTCAAGTAAGAATGTATTATAACTTCCTCAAAATTCACTTCCAGTGTTTTACAATTCTGTTAATTTCATTTCATCTAACTGGGATCCCTATAACTACCTCTCTCTCACATCTGTGCTGTGTTTGAACTTTACTTCTGCTTGTTGTTGCAATTTGTACTATTCTGATGCTATTCTTTCATAGTGTGTTATTAGTGGGCTGTTGTGCACAGCATCCTCCTTCTGCTTTTGGCATTTTTTACGCCCCGCATTGTTGAGTTCACGCAAACAAAATATATATCAAAAGGTGTCGTTCGATCGGACTCACACTGAGATAATTTTTCTCACTCGAATTTAAATGTTTTGCGACGTGAGAAACTTTTATCGCGATAAATTTCCCATAAGGAATGAATGATCCGAGGTCAAAAAAGTCGCAAATCTGCGACGCCTTTCAAATATCTCCTGCTCTGGCATACGTTCACGTAGAAACACCAGTACAGCTCTAAAATGTGGGCACAAGTCCTGAGTATTTTAGCTGTATTTTAACTTTTTTCCCACAAAGTGTAGTTTTTGAACCGTGACCCTTGAATGAGCGTGAGTGATTTTTAGGAAAATTAAGGGTGAAAAGACCGAAACATTATGACCAGAGCCTGACACATTATGACCATAGTCTGAAACATTATGACCGTTATAATATTATTGTTTTTATTTGAATGGTTATTTTAAAAACTATTTATAGGTGTTGGCAAAGTCGCCTCACGGCAAAGAAGAAGGTTGCTGGTTCGCTTCCAGGTCAAGCCAACTTGTGACCTTTCTGTGTGTAGTTTGTATGTTCTCCCCGTGTTGCGTGGGTTTACTCCGGTTTCCTCCCACAGTCCAAAAACATACAGAGGTTTATTGAGAACTTGGGGAAATTGTCTGTAGGTATTAGTGTGTGTGTGAATGGTTGTCTGTCTTTGTGTGTCCTGCGACGGACTGGCATCCTGTCCAGGGTGTCCCCCGCCTGTCGCCCATTGAAACTGGGATAGACTCCAGTCTCCCTGCGATCCCCATAAGAGAAAAAGCAGTAGAAAATGGATTAATGAATGTTTAATCTAACATGTATTTACATTCAATCTTTAATTGTTTATTTTCTTTAATCAATAAACAATTAATGCTGAAGCTTCTAATGTGACTCAATTTTCCTTTTGTAATGTTTCTTCCCAGCTCTCACTGCACCTAGTTTTGGGACTGCGACCACTACTGCAGCAGCACCAGCCACTGGATTTAGCTTTGGCTCCACCAACACTGGTATGACACTTACTGGAATAATGTCCACCACTAATCCCAGATTTCTCTTGGCTGTTGCTTTCCCCTGTGACTTAACATCTCATTTTCTCTTTCTCGCCTGCCTCTGCCGGCTGCAGGATTTGGGGGGCTGGGAGCTGGAAACACCACGGCTGGTGGGTTTAGTTTTGGTGGGTTTGGTTTAAATGCCAACAACCCGGCAGCAGTCAGCTTTAACGTGGGGTGCTTCGGCACAGCAACCACTACTGGCAATGTTTTCAATTTTGGCAATAGCCTGGCTAGTACAGGTAGAATGACGCTCCTGATATTTTCAGTTCTGTCCGTGTCTGTGAATTCCATCCATTTCACACTGATGTGCTCGTGGTGTGTTCATGGTTTGAGAAACTTCACATTTGTGATGAGCATGAGAGAGTCGGTTTTTACATCCACATCCACTTTTTCATGGTTTCTGTTGATGCAAACTGATGCAGAGATTATTTTTATGTGTATTTATTATATATATAGAGAGAGATATAGATGTAGATTGGTGACTGACGGTGGGATGTTGAACATGAAAATAAGGGCCTTTATTTTTTCCTCGTTTCCTTTTTCACTTTCCTCCTCTTTTAGCTGTAATGAGGAATTTTCTGTGCATGGCTAATTATACATTATAGCTATAAAAAGTTAAGTTATTGCAAAATTACAATCACTTTTTTGAACCTTTTTATCAGCTCCTTGTGTAACATGATCAATTTACTCAAGATCCTTTGTATTGCTAATCTAGTCATCAATTCAAAAGTGATTATATACGCAGCACCAACGTTTATGCCATGACAGTATAATTTTATCACGAGTGAATTAAAACATGATATATTTTTCTATATAAGAATAAACACATTCCTGTGACTCAGACAGAGAAAGTTGCACTTAATTTTGGAAATTCATGAGAGAGGCTTACTTTTGTATGATATAAATGTATTTATTCATAGCACCAAAGATATTCATTTTAAATGTATTCAAACTATTCTGCTCAGATTCTCAACTTTTAAACATGTTTTACATGAGCATGTTGAATCAGTTTTCATGACACTCCATTTTGATCTTTTACTGTTGATCACAAGCCACGGTATCATTTTTTTATTTAGAATCTACAAATCTCACAGTCTACTCTTTTCTCACACGTCTGTATTTCATTGTGTATCTCAGGAACCTTTGGTGGTTTTGGAACAACGACGACGACTGCCGCTCCGGCCGGCTCCACTTTTAGCTTCGCCACTCCCTCCAACGCTGCAGGTTGGCGTCAAAAGATGACATTTTTCCAATATCCTCGTCACCTTAGTTTAGATCTAAATGTGAATTCATGTTGGTCACGTTCAATGTCATTACATGTGATGGTATTTAATTTAGGATGTGCACATACTTTTAACTCAAGCCAACCTTTAGAATATGTAGCATTATTTAGTCTTGCATTAAAACTGTATCATCATTTGAAACTAATTGTTATGACAGGCATTTCCTGTCAGATGAGGTTGTGAAGTTAAAACGATTAAAGTCACCACTAGATGTCACAATACAGAAGCGTTTCTTTTGAAAAAGTAATTCAGTTTTAAACATACTTTCTTTATTTAGGGGGACTTTTTGGCAACACACAGAACAAGGGGTTTGGATTCTCATCTGGCCTCGGTACTGGAGCAGCTCCTGGCGCCTCCGGGTTTGGGGCTGGATTGGGAGCCACAAACCTTTGTGGCTTTGGAGGGTTTGGCATCCAGCCGACGCAGCAGCAGCAGGGTAAGTCGACCTTTTTTAAACGGCTGGAAAAAATACTTTTAGGAATCATTTTGATGTTTTTGATGAAGGATTTTCTAGACACTAATTGTTTAAACCAAACTTCTACCTCTGTTTGGAAAAACTTCTGAGTCCCACCTTCATGTGACCTTCATTCATCTCATGATATCAGTATCTTGAGCCATTTGTAAAAAACATATATTTGATTTTCATCAAAAGGAACTAGTCTTTTTCCTCATCTTGTAGCACGTGTTCATAACTAATCTTTAGTTTAGCGACTATATGGCGTCATCATGGTTTGAGTCTATTTGCGTTGGCACGGGTCGGGTCGTGGAATAAATAAAAAATGCACAAATGGAACAAATATTATCGCATCATCTGCTCATTGAGGGTTTACACACGTGTGTCATTATACATTATTGATTCTTCTATAATCATTTAATTAATTGATGATCAAGTGATCGATTGAGAAAACGGAAGAAGATGGAACTGAAAGAATGTTTTGAAAGATGAACACAAATGACTTGAAGTTCTGCCTCCTGTTGCACACGATAGTGATGAGATCAAGCTGTGAAACTAACATTTTCCAAACATCCATTTGAAACCATGGTGTCTCAAAGGCCTGTTAACTGCTCGATTTTTTTAAAAGTTATTCACGTCTCCTGTTGGAATAACATTTATGGAAAAGTTGCTGTGCTTTAAGGATCTTGTTTTTGTTTTAACCTGCTTAAAATAAGACCATTCCTCGTTAAACTGTAAAGAATCTCTTAATGAGTCAAAGCTAAATTAAATAAATGCTGATAAGATTCATTAAGTTCATGATGTTGATCTTCTGCTCGCTTAAATGGGGCGGCTGGTACTTTCAAGAAACGAGTATCTTGAGAGTTTAAAAAAAAAAAAAGACATTCATGAATCTGTAAACTTCACATGAAAAAATGTCTTCCTCTGTTCACCCAACACAGGAGGTGTCTTAGGCCAGCAGGCGCAGCATCAGGGTCTGTCCACACAACTCTACCAGCAGGTCACCGCCCTCTCGGCCCCTGTCCTCTTGGGGGATGAACGGGACTCTATCCTGGCTAAATGGAACCAGTTGCAGGCTTACTGGGGCACTGGGAAGGGCTTCTACAGTAACCAGAACCAACCCGTGGACTTCACTCTTGAAAACCCTTTCTGCAGGTTCAAGGTACCGACGCGTCATTTCACACACTGTGGTTTCGTATTCAGTCGCTGATCTCCATCTTGTGTCTCTCAGGCCGTGGGCTACAGCTGCGTCCCCGTGAGTAAGGACGAGGACGGTTTAGTCGTTTTGGTTCTGAACAAGAAGGAAGCCGACGTCCGAGTTCAGCAGCAGCAGCTGGTGGAGTCGCTCCACAAGATCTTGGGAAGCAACCAGATGCTCAGCGTCAACGTGGACGGTGTGCGAGCGCGGCCCAGTGACCAGTGAGTCTCGTCCGTGTTCCCAGCTTTGTAACCAGAAGATTAAACATACAAATGCATAAAATGAAAAGGGTACAATGTTTAACAAACTATGAAACGGTAATAAAAAGAAAAGAAAATATACATAGATGTGTGATAGATACACCTTGGTCATGATGGTTCGATTCTAATATTAAATTCATTACTATCTTCTTTTTTTTTCTTATCAATAGATAAGTACCGGTAGTGAATAATTGAACGACAGTACCAGGGATTAGCCACAGGTGGTGCCAAAGGACCTGCTTTAGGAATTGGGACCGAAGTGTTTAAAACCAAAATGCAAAATAATAATAAAACATTTTTTATGTTAATATAATGCTACATAAAGACGATATTAAGCTGAAATTATGAATAAATTGATGATGGATAACTTCATGATGACCTTAATAAAATAAAGTAATTAAAATATTGATAATATGCTTTAAAAGTCACTTTTATCCACTTACAATTTTAAAATGCAAATAAAATTTTAAAAAAATTCTAGAACATCGCTGTATGACTCATTGAAATAGATTTTGGAACTGTCCATGTGCTATAAACTGACTATGACTTCTCTTATTACATTTCCATATTGCTCAATGGACACCCTCATCAAATCTGAGAAAGTTAACTGTTAAAAAGTCTCCACATTTTATCAGTTTAGATTAACACTGATTTTATTCTTTGTGATTATCTAAACAAACAAAAATCCATGATAGGAAAACAAAAAAAAAAATCCAGTTGAAATATCCGAGTTTTAAGGGTAAAGGCTCTTTTGTTTTTCAAACACAATGTTTAATAACCATAATAATGTTTGCATTTGTTCATAAATCATGTTTTTTTTGTGATTATACTGAATTTATCCAAATTCAAATTTGAATTAAGGTGCGAGACGATCACTTGTATTCATTTGTATTCATTGGAAGGTCTTGTATCATCCAGCTCTGTAAGTCTAGGAGAGAAGTAAACATCCTTCCATGTTCCGTCAGGACGGAGGTGATCGTTTACGTGGTGGAGCGTTCCCCCAACGGCACGTCCAAGCGGATCCCGGCCACCACGCTCTTCACGTTCCTGGAGCAGGCCAACGTGAAAGTGCAGCTGACTCAGCTCGGGGTGACCATGTCCGTGACTCGCACCGAACTCTCCCCCGCGCAACTCAAGCAGCTGCTGCAGACCCCCCCTGCTGGTAATGTAGCCGCGGCAGCGCCGCTCATTATCCGGCTCGTCTAATTTTAGCCGTCATTCAAACCCTCTAGGAGTGGATCCAATTATTTGGGAGCAGGCGAAGGTGGACAACCCAGACCCAGAAAAGTGAGTGAGAAGTAAAGGGGGATTTTCAGATGCATAAACGATGATGCAGAACCTTTTGCTTTGAAGGTATTTTATAAGTCAAGTGATTTTATTTTAATGTTTCATCAGGTTAATTCCAGTTCCCATGGTGGGATTCAAGGAGCTACTCCGCAGACTACAGATCCAGGAGCAGATGACCAAACAGCAACAGACCAGAGTAGATGTGAGAAAACTGTCTCACCTAAAACTACATCATGTTTATAAGATGGAGAATCAAGACTTTTGCTTGTTTTAGCTACAATTTAAAACGGTGTCGTACCTACGAGAATGATTCAAGCGCGCAGAAAATACACAACAATTGTACTTTGATGTATTTCAAATGTAGAAAACGATCTCATTCAACTCTGCAGATCGTGTCCAACGACATCAGTGAGCTGCAGAAGAACCAGGCGACCACCGTGGCCAAGATTGCTCAGTACAAGAGGAAGCTGATGGATCTGTCTCACAGGGTGCTGCAGGTACTTGTCGCTTCGTCATCGTATAACATTAGACGTGGGTTGTTATGGCAGCCAGTCCCTTAACGGAAGAGACTTGAATAGAAGAAAGATTAAATGTGAACAAATATTAGATCAAACATACAGTACAAAAATGTATATAATAAAACATTAAAAAATCACAACATAATAATGCAATAATAAAATGCACTATTACAGTATGACAATATAAGTAGTAATTCAAAAAACACTATTACAAATACAAAGGTGAACAGTAAATGCATGGATATACATATATTTGTAGAGTAAAGAAATATGAAATATTAATTGGTAAAAGAAAACGTAAGCAGTTTCAGCAGGGGGCCGACATGGTTCAGTTCTTCTCCAGACTGGGCCGTTAATTATGGTCAGTTGGGTCTGATTTTATAGTTTAGATGAAATGGACTTTAAAGGTATATAAATGACAACATGAGATGATTTTAGTTTCTAAACCACCTGATGTTGTCCAAAAATGCATTCGCATAATCGTATGTTCATCTACACGTTTCTCCCTCTCGTGTCCTTCCCGAAGGTGTTGATCAGACAAGAGATCCAGAGGAAAAGTGGATACGCTATCCAAGTGGACGAGGAGCACCTGAGGGTGCAGCTGGACACCATTCAGTCCGAACTCAACGCCCCCACACAGTTCAAGGTATTTCTGTTCAAACTTCACACGAGGACGTCCATGGATTGTGAGCGAAAACTGTTGAAGCGTCGGCCTTCGTGCTGAAATCACCATCAATACCTGATAATAATATATAGATATAGATAATAATTGTTGTCAGTTTCTGGAATGCTTATTAAGCACATTTATGTAAGTAAAGAATATTTGTACAGATCTTTCTAGACCAGGGTCACAAAGCGCTTTAACAAGCAAAAACGATACTCTGTTAAAATAAGTCAAACACAGGAGTCTCAGAAAATGACACAAATAAAAATGTCTTGAGATGTTTCTTGAAGGAGTCAGTAGATCATCAAACACAGATGTTTCTTGAAGGAGTCAGTAGATCATCAAACACAGATGTTTCTTGAAGGAGTCAGTAGATCATCAAACACAGATGTTTCTTGAAGGAGTCAGTAGATCATCAAACACAGATGTTTCTTGAAGGAGTCAGTAGATCATCAAACACAGATGTTTCTTGAAGGAGTCAGTAGATCATCAAACACAGATGTTTCTTGAAGGAGTCAGTAGATCATCAAACACCGTTTTTTTTTGAAGGAGTCAGTAGATCATCAAACACAGATGTTTCTTGAAGGAGTCAGTAGATCATCAAACACCGTTTTTTTTTTTTTGAAGGAGTCAGTAGATCATCAAACACAGATGTTTCTTGAAGGAGTCAGTAGATCATCAAACACAGATGTTTCTTGAAGGAGTCAGTAGATCATCAAACACAGATGTTTCTTGAAGGAGTCAGTAGATCATCAAACACAGAGATGGTTCCAAAGCTTAGGAGCAACAGTCTGGAAGGATTTCTCTCCTCTGGTCTGGAAGCGTGTTCAGGAACCATCAGTAGATTCTGATCCACAGACCTCAGAGCCCGAGCTGGGGTGTAAGTCTGGATCAGATCACTGATGGAAGGTCTGACCATGAATAGCTCTGAAAGTAAGAACCAGAATTTTAAAGTTGATCCTGAAAGAAACTGGAAGTCAGTGCAGAGTTTTAAGGATCGGAGAAATGTGAGTTCTTCTACTAGAGCGGCTCAGAATTCTTGCTGCAGAGTTTTGTATCAACTGCAGACGGATCCTTCTTGTTTAGACACCAAAATAAACTGTTACAATAGATAAATAATAAACGAGAAGACAAAAACGCATGGATTATAAGCTGGGGCTCAGTCGGAACAGATGAGCAGTAGTTAGTTAGTCAGAAGTTCTGCTGAAATCTCCACCTGTAGAATGTTGAGCACAAACATCCAAACCTCATGCTTCTGTCGTGCAGGGTCGCTTGAACGAGCTGATGTCCCAAATCCGCATGCAGAACCACTTCGGAGCAGTGAGGTCCGAGGAGCGCTACAACGTGGACGCAGACCTTCTCAGAGAAATCAAACAAGTGAGTGATGAAACGTGAGAGTCATGTTCACGCTCGTGTAACTTCATGCGTCTCCGTTTTCAGCACTTGAAACAGCAGCAGGACGGCTTGAGTCATCTGATCAGCGTCATCAAGGACGACCTGGAGGACATCAAGCTCATCGAACACGGCCTGAGCGACAGCGGACACACGAGAGGAGGGAATCTGGGCTGACTTTTGACTTGCATGACGATAATCTGGATTTGAAAACGATGTACATATATCTTTGTATCTTTCTTTTTTTTTAATGCAATCGATAGAATATTAAATATCACTAAAAAGAATAATCTGAGTTGTTTTTATTGCTGCATGATACTGGATTTTGAATTACTGATTTTTAATGAAGATGAAGGGATAGTTGTGTGAAAAGTTGTCAGTTCTATTCTTTTTTATTTTGGTTTATTTGTTTCATCACTTTATTCAGACTTGTGATTGTCGAGTAAATTCCTGGAATGTAGTTTCCTTAAACTGTTATGTTAAATAGCTGTATTATTTTTTTATTTTTTTAAATATACAAGTAGATCTTTAGACCAGGCGAATTTTTTAATTGTTTTATCATGAACAACCATCAATATTAAATAAAAAATCAATTATTAATTTAATAATGTACTATATCGATTTTATTAGTTTTGTTTGTAGCTTTGTAAGCATAGAGTGGCAACAAATTAAAAAAAAAAAAACGTTTGGAATTTTCTACGTTTTTTTTACGTCAAACGAAAAACGCTTCGTCACTGTCGCTATCAAACGGTTCGCTAACGGCTGCTATGCTAACGCTAGCATGTCGGTGTTACCGCGAATGTCCGCTGAAAAGACGGCACAAATGTGTGGAACACTTCAACAGGTTTGTATTTTTGACAACAATATTAATTTTAAAGATTTTTGGAAGTAAAAATAACCCCCCAAATAGCTTGTTATAATAATTTATCCAAGATACAAACATCAAGCTAGCGCTAGCTGTTGCGGTCAAGCTAATTAGCTACTTGTTTTCTTTCGTCGGATTCGTATTTAAAGTTTACATAATACATTTATCATTCCGTATAATTTATATGTCATAATCCAGTGATAAAGTAATGAGTAAAAATCGGAAATATAAATCGAAATTTTAATTTCCGTTATGTTTTCCCACAATTTCCTGTTGCATAGTTTTTCGTGTTTTAATTCCATAATATATTTAATAATTTTTACCCTATAAAATGCTACATGAATACAAGTTTGTTTTTTTCTCCTAAAAACAAACTGTAACCACTATATATGTTTATGTTGTTAACTAAATCCACATTATAGGTTTCAAGTGTAACTGTAATCCTTATGAGCTCTTATTTAAAACATTTTCTCCTCTAGTCTTGGATTATTGATGGAAAGTCCTCTGTCCAGCTACATGAAGGTCTCCAAACAAGCTGTGAAAGCATCCAGGGAAGACAAGGTAAGAAAGAAAATCTTTAAAATGAGTTAATCCACAATGTGGTTTGACCTCACAAATGGTACAAACAAGACTTGTGAAGCAACAGTTGTTTCCTCCGAGCTCGAGTGGTCGATCTCTTATACAAATAAAACTTGTTGAGGTCTTTGTTTATCATTTATCTTTTGCCGCCCACTCAAAGATAGTTAGAGGTTGAATTCATAAGGTTCGGATGATGATCTAGTAGCAGTAGCACCTTGTTAGGAATGCAGCCATTTTGGGACATTGGATCACTTCACAGCAGGTCCACGATCTGGGTGGTCCACTTCATAGTTACTTAGAAACTGCTTCTGTCAGCCAATCGAAGAAAGGAAACGTTCGCTTCCTACTTGTCTCCACTCTTTTTGTCTGCATCTGTTGTTTCTCTTCACATTTCTTCACCTTCATGTATGTTTGGTTGAAGTTTGGTGTTGTCAGGAACTTTTGTTAGTTAAGGAAAAATGCTGTTATCTGCAGATTTGTTGGTGGATCAAAGTGTAATTTATCAAGCCAAAAAAAAGGACTAGATGTTTGTATAATTCATATTTATTTGTTTAGCTCGTGTGTTGATTGCTTGACAACATTCAAACGTAAACCAAAAGTCAACAATTAGCAGCTTGAAGATCATGTTACTAAAATGTGATCTTCGAGAACCTTTACCATGAACACTGGACACTGGAACATAGACAAACTATTCACTTTATCACAGTCTACTGTTTTGTAGTGAAGCAGTCATGACTGTCACATGTCAATCCATCATGTCATAATAACACAAACAGAAACACACTTCAGGTAAGAAAATACACAACAGTTTTACACCATGATTGACACACTTATTCTGTCTCTCGTGAACGCTTGAATATCAGTATTTACAAATGACATTTATTTTTTTGTATTTTATATTTATTTTTATTTTATTTTTTTATATTTATTTATTTTAAGTAGAAATAATGTCACTTGATCAAACAACTATTTACATTTCATATGTTTTACTATATTGGACGTTAATATTTGACGGAGCTTCAACAATATTTGACGTGATGATACAAACTCTCACATTTCAAACAAAAGTTTGTGTTTCTTTGGGTTTTTGTGCTTTGGTTAGTTTGATCTAAGATAAAATATTTCACTCATTTTATATTTCTTTTCTTTTGCTTCTCACTTATTCAAACAACACAAAACATGAAGAGATTCTGGACCAGTTGGGCTTATGATTTTTCCACGACTTAAGTTGTGTTCCTCAGCCAGAATGTGACCAAATAAGGGCGACATTTAGGTTTCCTGTCGCCCAGGGTGTCCTGCTGGCTCACCACTTGTATACAGAACCGTGACGTCACTCTCCTCTCTGGGCTGAAGTCATGTGTGACATCATAACGGAGGCCGCAGACGTCTGGGACGGTGGTGGTGTTGTTGTGTGTGTTCAGCGTGGAGGTGGAGGACGTGACCTCCAGATGATCGCGTCCAGGTGCAGATAAATCCACAGGTAACACGACGTAAGCGAGCTGGAAGATCTCCCCGACCTTGCACTTGATATCTGTAGGCCAGCAGTACTTCCCGGGTTCTCCTGCAGACACAGAGCAGTGAGAGAACGTGATGATTATTAAACAAATCATTTCAACAGACGTTTATTTTTCAAGAGCTTTCCAAATATTTTTAAATATTTTTTCTTTACTAGTAGTATAAACAGAGTGTGATATCAGTCCATGTTTACATTCTTGAATGCTATTTTTTTATCATAAATCATTTCTGTGTTTTGTTTGACAATATATGAATTATTCCTTCAACATCAGAACCAACCTTTAATAGATACAATACGTGTCCATGGACCTGAGGATGCAGAATAAAGCAAAACTAGGAAAAGCTTATTTCCAAAGTTTTTTATTACTTAAAGAAAATATCAACTAATAGTTTCACCCTTTGAACCATTATTAATCAAATAATGAATAAAGTGAATATCTTATTATGAATAAATGAATATTGTTTATTTCAGGCATGTCACTTTAAATCATCAATATCACACTTCATTGTAGTTCACATATTACATGCATGTCCTGACAGGGAAAAGCGGGAGAAGCAAAAGCTTATCTAGTTCCGTCCCCATTATCCTCAGAATAAAATCATAATCATAATCATATCCTATACTTGCACTTATATCACTTTGACTTAACATGTTACAATTGTGTACAACCTTCCATCCCTTGAACCAGATACACATTATGTAATGTAATCATGTATTACTAATAATACAAATGAAAATCTAGTTTAACAATCCATGTATAAATATTTCATGTATTCTTTAAAGGACAGTTTGTTTTAAAGCATCGTACCTTCAGTGGAATCCTGAAGTCGAATATTACGTTTGTCCTGGAGCTGCAGTTTTCTGACGTAAGTCTTCCACGAGCAGTCCATTAAACAGTCGGACGGCCAACTCATTGAAGTCGGGATCGGCTTCAGTAAAGTTTCCTCTTCCGTACATTCAGATGCTGCAGCGGCCAGAACCAGTGGGGACAGCAGGCCAAAGGACACCCACACAGTGAACAATCCTGACATTCTGTCTCCTCGCACTGACACAGCGTCGAAGCACTGAAACCTCCTGTCGTTGTGCAATTGTTTGAATCAATAACCTGTTTCAAAACGATCACACAGGAATCAAGCCACAGATGCAACTAAAAGACTGCCAAAAAATGTCAAATAGTTGGACGTGTGCAACATGTTGCTCTCCCCCCTCCAGACCTGCCGTCCTCTGAACATGAACGTTCATGCCTCTGCTCTTTTCCTCCCTCCTGAACAACACTTTTCTCTCTGCCTCAGATGATGAGACGCCCGTGAGAGACGTTTGACAAGATTATATTCTTTATTCAATCTTTATTCAAACAAATGTGAGGAAAATACAAACTCTTACAGATCAGTCAGAGTGAAAGTGTTGAACGTGTCAAACATATTCAAATGTACATGAAGGAAATATGTGAACAGTGAGGTAACTCTGTGAAGTATCAGGAAACAAACCAGCAAGAGAATCAAGATCAAAGACAAGTAGATGCTAAGATAAGTATCCAAAATACAATAACAATTCTCAGTACATTGAATTGTACTTTCTACATGTGTAGCTGTGTAGATATAGAAAAAATGAAAACAATGTGAACAGACGAAAATCTTGACTAGAATTATTTCAGTTTTTTCTCCACGTTAATCACGTGTTCAGAGGGGGAGTTGGTCTGGGAGAGAACTTGGCTCTGAGCGGTCAACACATTTTTGAAGGGAACGAGCAGTACTGCATCACTACTTCTTAAAATAACTCTGGTGTGGTTTATTGAAAAGTATGTAAGCATTTATCAGGATAAGAAAAGTAGAGAAACGAGATTCGTCATGAATCCGTGTCTCTGTGATTCCCACGACTCTGTGGAGTAACTAGGATAATATTTGAAATCTACCAGAAAGTGTTTGGAAAAAGCAGCAAGTGTTTGTCAAACAAGGTGACCCACATATCGTCTTCTGTGTGTGTGTGTGTGTGTGTGTGTGTGTGTGTGTGTGTGTGTGTGTGTGTGTGTGTGTGTGTGTGTGTGTGTGTGTGTGTGTGTGTGTGTGTGTGTGTGTGTGTGTGTGTGTGTGTGTGTGTGTGTGTGTGTGTGTGTGTGTGTGTGTGTGTGGCGGCCAGGTGCTCCACAGATGGTGGTAAAACAACCTCTCACTCCTGCTGCTCGTCGCCAGCTTTGCAGCCGCAGCTGCGCGTGAGCTGCACTGAGGAGATGACGATGGTGCTGATCTCGTCCAGGTACACGATGGGCACCATTTCCTGGGAGGTGGGCTGGCAACACTGGCAGAGAGAGGCATGATGTCACTTCCTGTTTGCTAACAAGTTTTTCACTATAATAAGAACATTTTAAAAGTCAGTAACACTCAGTAACGTTTTGAAGAAAACAACAGATTGATAAAGTAAAACTAGAAAACATGTCAGCAGAAGATTGTAGAGAAGATAAAAAACTCAACATTTATTTAAAATTTTTAAAATAAATTTTAGATTTTCAAGGAAAACGACAAGTGGAGCATTATTGATTGATTGATAAATCTTAATCTTGTCACGTTAGCAAAATTTAAGTTGTCACAGAAGTAAAAAAAAAAAGCTTAAATACACAAATATTGACAAAAAAACCTTGCAATAAAAAATAATAATACAATAATAAAGATATTGTTAAAATAATGATATTATGATAATAATAAAATAAAATAAACACAATAATAAGGAAAATAATATATAAATATATCAACAAAAATAATCATTATTACACAAAAACACTACAGAAGTGAGGGAGTTCTAAACACCCATTAATTATAAATGAATATATTGTTATAAAAACACAAGAAGAATTAAAATACTTATATATACAATGTTTAGAGTGACTTTTAAATACAATTATTGAACCTGTGCTGTCAGGTCTGTTGTTGAAGTATCATATCAGTGGAATATATTCATGCAGGTGAGACGTACCTTGTTTGAGTCCAGGGTCAGTGGACACATGGTGCTGCAGAGAGCACATTCAACCACGGTGACACTTTGGGGATGGATGACCCAGTTGTCCCAGCTCAGATCTGACATACAGACACAAGAAGAAACATGATGAGACGACATGAGCGCTGTCGACATGTGCTGTTGTGTTTACCTGTCATGAAGATCTCAGAGGACACGGAGCAGCACGTTGTGTTGTTGGTCACATGACTGTCAGCGACTGACAAAACAATTGTGTTAAATTATCTTCTATATCCATATATGGTATTTCAATTCATCTTACCTTCAGAGTTTCCTGCCAGCTGTGGCGTGGAACCACTGACCCTCCGCCACTGTTCCCTGACATGTTCCATACCTCCAGCTGGCGGCCGAGGCTCGGCCTGAAGGCTTAGAGCGTCCAGCAGATACTTTCTGATGGACTGCAGAGATGGACCGTGGCACCTGAGAGTAACACACATGTAGCTTCATGATCCACACAAATGTCACAACAACTGAACACTGGTTCATGTGTCTGGAAGGACAATATAATCTTCCAGAGAAACGACTGGACCGAGACAAATCAAAGTCCATGAAGACAAAAGAATCAAATCCATAGCCGATTTAAAATCACAAGTAAAAGTTATGAAACAAGACGACTAACTCTGAGCTTCACATTTGATATGGAGCAGAAAATGTCAATAAATATCTGTAAAAACAGTTTGATACAGACCTGCCATGGTAGACAGAACTCTCAGAGGGTTCTGGTTCTGCCTTAGTTGGGTTCAATGCAAACCCGGTGACTGCTGAAGAACCCAGCATCAACATCATCGTGACACTGAATCCAAGAAACATGCTGGAAGCTTCTTTCCACTCGACGAGCAACTGCTTTCCAATGGAAGTTTGTCTCTGTAGAGGTCAGAGGACGAGCGACCAGTGGAGATGCTGCACAAGGTGTCGTTTGCAGGGCCTGGGAACCTGGATTTTTATCTTCCTTTCCTGGCCTTGAGATGCTTAACATTGTTGTTCTGTCCCCTGCTCTGTGTGAAAGAGGGAAAGAAGGATGCTCCAGTGATGACACACACAGTTAGACACAAGTCTACACACGTATGTATACATGGAGGCACATTCAGAAACACGTTTACACATACACACACACACTCAGGCACACACGCATTTAGCCACATCACTACAGAGATATACAGTACATATGCTGCACACACATTCAGACAAAGGTCTACACACATATGTCCTCATGCATCAAAAACAAATACATCCACTACACACACATGAACACACAGACGCAAACATTCAGACACAACACTACACACATGCATTCACACACATTCAGAAACAGGTGTACATATGCTGCACAAACACAGTGATGTGTACATACACACATTTCGACAAAAGTCTACACACATACAGTATTTCCTCATGCATCAAAAACAAATACATCCACTACACACACATGAACACACACACATGCAAGCATTCAGACACAACACTACATACACACACTCATTTGACGCACCACTACCAACACAGGGTTAGTCAAACATGAATTCATTCAGACACAACACAACACACAAACTTGAACAAACACACACATTTGAAACAGCACTAAACACACATGAACAGACAGGCATATATTAAGAAAAAATGTTTACAAAAACATTCTCACAAACATTCACAAGTCAATGTATGCAGACACATGCATTTGGACCAGGGGTCGGCAACCCGCGGCTCTTTCAGCCTCTGATTCGGCTCACTGAGTTTTTTGAAAATAATTAGGTATAAATGTGGTAATTTTATTTAAATGTGTCATAGCGTTTTTTTCAATAATGCTTGAAAAAAGAGCAAACCTCTCCTTCACTTTAGCTTTTGTTGAACCAAAACTGTTGGTGTAAGATGTAACTTCACTGATATAAGTAAGTAAGTAAGTAATATTTATTTATATAGCGCTTTTCGAGACCAGGGTCACAAAGCGCTTAAACAATCAAAACAATAAGAAGAACATTAGTTCTTCACGATCAATAACTCTGACTCCTCGCTCTCCCCTCCCTCACCTGTCTCACTCTTAAAGGAACAGTAACAAAACAATGAGTGTTATAGTATTTTCCTTTTTTAAATTTGACCTAAAAAAAACAAAAACATCTGGTAAACTGTAATTTCTTTCTGCCTGCATAGAATATATATTTTATATTTTTGAGCAACCCAGTCAGTTACAAACGTGTACATTATTTTAAATTAGGTTAATTGTTTTTTTTATGTCCTTTTATTTTCTATTCTGCGTTGTTGAAATGATGGTTATAATAATAATGTGATAATGATGATTATGATGTATATTAATGTATATATAAATTACCCTTCAGAGTCACAGTGCTTTACATAAAGGTAAAAACAACCCTGACTCAGTTAAACAACTGCAGTAAATATACAAAACATTGTTATGATAATTATCAATGTTTAAGTGATAGTTCACCCAATATTAAAATTTCACATATTTTCCACTCACACTTATGTCAGCTAGGGGTTGGGATTGTTTTCAGAGTGATTCGTTCTTTTTACAGTCATAGATACAAATGTTTGTTTATTTTAATGTAGCGACTGGAGCTGAGTTGTCTTCGTCTTCATCTTCTTCGTCCAAAAAGACACTTAAAAACATCCAAATGTTTCCATACTGCTCGTCTTTAACGTCCCTTTTGTATTGAAGTCTCGACATAAGAGATTTCGGCTGACAGCCTGGTATCATCCACTCAAAACAAGCCTAAAATATAGACTTGTTTAATATTTTTATAGTTTATTTATATATAGCAGGGGTGCCCACACTTTTTGGGTTTGCGAGCTACTTTTATAATGATCAAGTCCACAAGATCTACCTTCATCAAACTTGCTCAATGTAAGGAAGTACATACTTAGATGACTTGCACTGAATGAAGTGAATGGACTGATAATCATTCATGATGGAAGGATGTGTGGATTTAATCATCTTCATAAAAATGCTGACTAACATAAATAACTAGATTCAAATAGTGCAGTCTTTGAGGAGCATATTTCCTCATAAGAAGAAACTTTTCCTCGGAGAGTAACTTCCAAAAATACTCTACTCTTCAACCTGAGAGGTCATTTGAGGTCATCGAGATGCGCTTAAGATATTCAAATTACTTGTTACTTGTGTTCTTCTGTTGTGTGTCGTATTTATACTAACGTATCTATTTCTTATCTGTATCACAATAGGATGTTTGAACACTTTTCTTCTATATTGTTTGTTTGTTTTTGCAAAAGTAAATTTGAGCAAAGTTGAAAGACATTTTCAGGAAATATTGATAACGGGTCAAGAAACAAATCATTACATTTAGCTGGTTTCATCTTAATTTAAGAAGGTTTTGAAACTTACTTGTATCACAGATGAATGTTCATGTGACTGTGGTTATAGCACTGGTGTCTTTGTGCTTAATGTTCTGACACCGAAGTTGCTAGTTTGATTCCTGCAGGCCCATTGTTAGTTAATTATAGTTAATATTGTTGCATTGTGAAAACACTCTTAAATAATAGAGGTTATCGATCATTACTTGTTTGGTGGGCTTCTTGGCAGAGGTATTTTTTTTCCCAGTGCTTTGTTAGTACATTTTCATTGATACATATATATTTACTTCAAATTATATTTTTGTGTGCATTCATCCCTGGAATGAGAGGAATGGAATTAATGTGTTCTTTGTATACACTCTGAATATATACAGTATAAATCCTTTTACAGTCCATTAAACAGAACGATTTTTTGTCTGGAGAAGAAACGCAGAAAATCTGAAATAATTACTAGATTATATACATAAATTCCCTAAACTTTATTGCTTCAACTCATCATAACCTTTTGTATGATTACTTGATTTTGTTGTTTGATGTCGTTTCTTTGTTATTGCACTTATATTGGAGGTTTTGCATAATACTGTGTGATGTTTTAAGTGTTTTGATTCAAGTGTGAGGCTGTTTCTGAAGAACAACGATATAATTGTTTAGCAACAAGACAACAAAACCTTCATGTGTGCAGAGCTGAACCTTATTCATCATCTGAGGTGTACAGTGTACTGTCTCAGTTCAACCATGACCTACAGGTGCTACAACTCAGACAAGCTTCAAGGTTCTGGGCTCCATGGTTCAGAGATGGCCATCTTTAGACCTTGTTTGAATATTATATATTGAAGCACGAGTGCAGACACCTGCTACCAAATAAAAAGGTATTTTACAAGCCTTCACTTGTTTCCTGTTGAGAGCAGCTATCACTTTCTACGTACTCCCATTCCTTGGACTTACATTAAAGGGCTATCACTCTACCAAATAACAATATTTTCTGCACAAGTTTCGCCCAAGGACAAGATCTGGAGGGAAGAAATGTAACAGTGTAGATGGATACCACAGGTGATGTTAATATCTGACAGCAGTTCAAGTTCAGCCTTGACAATGAGCAAGTTGGGAGCAAAAACATGAACGGAATGATAACTTCCTCCACAAGAGAGAAAATAGTTTGAAGACAGTTTGCTTCATCATTTAGCCAGTTTCAGACTTTACCAGATCTTAAACAAAAATATTGGATTTTTGCAGGTCAAACTAAATAACACGATGAAATCAATCTTTGAGACTGTTGTAGACTTAAGTTTATTTATATGTCATTTTATTATATGTCAGCATGCATGTGGGGAAAATGTTTCCTGTTAAGTAACGAAGAAATGTATCTCAATTAACACCTGATTGATATAAAGATGGAATATTCCTGTTTCTCTACACAACATCAGATCATACAGACGGAGTTAACAAAGAACATTTGTGCTTTAATGAAGAACAAGTCTTCATTATCATCACATATCTAAAAGTCAGTTTCAACAAGAAGGGAGAATCCAGGGTGTATCGTGTTCGCTTACTTTCTAGTGGAATGTTGACAGCTTTACCAGGGAGGGATCTATTAGTTCACTGATGAATGATGTCCTGGATGTTCGTATGTTCACACTTGAGAACAAAAGTAAGTTAATCTTTGTGATTTGTGCTCCTGGAATGGAAGTGAAATTATCTCCAACTATCCTAATGTATGCAGACTCTTGCCAATGGACATTCTGTGGTCTTTATGAGTGTCTTTCTCAGACCAGGGTCACAAAGTGCTTAAACAATCAAAACAATACCTTAAAGGTCTTTTAAAGTCTAAAATTAAATTGAAAGTTGTATCTTAAAAATTATGTTCATTCAATTTCTATTCTTTATTACGGAGGCCCGTAGGTGACATAGATGAATATTTTTTTTATCTCCAGAGAAGGATGAAATTCACATCTAGCATTATTTTGACGCACTGGTTCATGATACTTTAGCTAAAGGGGACAAGAAATATTCTCCAGTAATGATGGTGAAGTAGTACTATTTAGTGACTTCGTTTTCACCAAAGGAAACAAGTATTTTTTTTATTCATGAAGGAAATGTTAATAACTATAGTTCTAAAGTTTAGCCACTAGATGGCATAAACCAAGTCAATAAAGTGTATCTTTACTGAAGAGAAGTTAACAGGCCTTGGTTACAGGTGGATGTTTGGAAAATGTTAGTTTCACAGCTCGATCTCCTACAGCTTCTGGTCTCTTAACGAATCACTTGTTCATCAATGAATTAAATAATAATAAACAAATACATGTGTGTATATGTTGACACTGAATGAACGGACGGGGTTATAAAATTAGTTAATTATTATTTGTTTACAACTTGGGCTTTTCTCTAATGGCGTACAAATTCCAATACGAAAGCACACCGGATCCGGAAGCTGCCGATCACGAGCATCCCCATGCCAACGAACACACTCAAACAATGGAAGTTGCCACCTAGTGGTTAAAAATGTAGAACTACAGTAATGAACATTTCCTGCGTGATTCGAAAATAGACATTTTTATTTTTATTTCACTTAACATAACTGTTTCACCATTATTACTGGAGAATATTTCTGGTAATGTAAACTAGTGGGTCAAAATAACACGAGCCTTGAATTTCAGCCGAATATAGCGTGAAAATGTCACCCCCGGGGCTCAGTATTTCTTTAAATGAATCTATTTTTTTGGAACTTCTCTAGTTTAAAGACATTTTAAACTTAAAACATACTCTTTATATTGTAACCTGAACGGGCTGAAGATATTAAGTACTTTTATTCAAATTACTTAAACACAAATTTAAACACGAATTTCTCTTTTCCTTTTGCTCATCTGATCCTGACTATAAACTGCTGTATCCACGTCTAAGCATGATACTGCACACTGCAACCTGAGAGAGGTCACTTGAGGTCAGTTAAGTTGGGCTTAAGATATTAAACTTACTTATGTTCTACCGTTGTGTGTTGTATTTACACTTACATATTTATAACTTAACAGAATGTTAAAAACACTTTTCTTCCGTATTGTTTGTTTGTTTGTTCTTTTGCAAAAACTCTGAATCTGAATGAAATTTTTTAGGAAACCTTTATATTTTGACATTTATCTACAGTATATCTTACACTTATATACATTTTTAAACTAAAAAATAATAAATATTGTAACCTGAATTATTCAAATTGTTGCTGTAACTCCTTTTACAGAACTATTTTTGGTTCAACCTTTCCATATTTTAACATTTTTGTGGTAATTTTAAATCTTTAGTAAATGATTTAAGGTAATACTAATGCAAAATTGTTCTTGTTCTCTTACCATCATTGCAGATTATTTAATGTGTGCGTTTATGTGTGAGGCTGAGGTGACATTTCCTTGAACTAATGTATGTTCACAGTAAGACAAATTGTGACCGACACATGTGTTATGAATTTAACTCTGAAACGGTTAATTCACAAAGATAAAACTTTCCTGTATGCCAAATGCCAAAATTTGATACTTGAACTCCCTGCGTTTGTAGCAGTTTCCAATCTCAAGGTCAGACTCTCACCAGGAGTTCTTCATAGGATGTAGCATGGGAAAGTCGCACCTGCACGATAATATTTAATTTATTTTCTCAAATTGCAGTAGCATCTCAGTTCCAGGTTCCAGGACTGTTGACTAAAATATAAGTGTTAATTTCATATGTGCTACTGCTGAGTTACCAACTTATTTTAGTATCTTATTCACTCACTTGTAAATTATAAAAGCGTTTTGGTACTGTCTGTATATTGCCTACCTGGAGATGTGATGCAGAAGAAGGTGGAACATTTACCATTATCTTCAATATGTAGCAGACAAGACTACATTAAATTGAGGCCTTTACAACATGTATATTTACATACATTTATCAATAAAAGCATTTCATTTATTGTATTTGATTTGGCAGAAGACAAACTTTAAAAAAAAAGTTTGCTTTAGGTGATATTATTTCTGCTGCTTTTTACTGCTTTTTTATTTTTTATTTTATTTTTTCAGCTTCTTCACGGAAGTACAATACCATTATTAATTAATTCTGACTCGTATCTACGAAGAAATGAATGAAATCACAAACGGCTGGAGAATAAATCTGCCCTGGTGTAGAGTTCTGCTACAAAAATATTAAAGTCCCAGAGGGCTACTCTGGTCTGAACCAGGCTGTCAGAAAACTATCATTAAATTGATTTATTTTTCATGTGTCGTTCCCAGTATGATTTTCGTTGCTATGTTCTGCAGATTCTTGGTGAAATCTGGTGACTTCTGAGAAATCCAAACATAAATCATGTCTCCACCTGCTGTTACACAGAGATCACTATTTGTGGATATAAAAAATGTAATCATTTCAATATTATGGTCTCTGCCTGCAGCTTTGACCTAATACATACCTTATTATTTCTCAGGAGATTTCAGCTGGAGTTTTTCTCTTGATATTTTACAAGACATGAATATATGCATATGCATTTTGGATTAATGATTTATTCTAAATAAAAAAAAATCCTCCATCATAGTTAACATCACTTGATTAATGTTTATGTATTCAATGGCTACTTTGAGGATTGGGGTTAGGCCCATTTGATGAGCTCTGAAGATTTATCAAAATATACACTCTTAAATATCATTGCAAATGTATTCCATAAACCTTTTTGTACTTTGTACAGTTTAACTAATTTTCTTAAGCAGGTATCTTCTCACTTTTTTAAAATTAATTTCCTTCTATTATGTAGATAGGCTAGATAGTAAATCAAACTTAATTTTAATTATAGTTATTTCATGGTTTATATTCAAATTGAGTGTGTAAAATTAAATCATTTGATTTTTTTAAATTTACAGTTAACATGCAAATATTCACACCGTTTGTTCATTTTTGTGTTGAAATTACACTTCCGGTTGCTAGATGGCAGCATTCATTAAGCTTTGCATCAGAAACAATGCAATCCTCAGGATGCAGCGATGAATGAGGATGAGAGGATACAGTCAACTCTAGCTGCTTTTAAAGCTGATGTTAACTGAACTGGTTGCTGGAGAAGAAGCTAGCAAGGAGGTGAAGACTATCGTTGACCAAACTTTCTTGGATGTGAAGAAAAGTGAAGAGGAACGACAGAGGCAGACGGGGAAGAGTGGAAACAAGTAGAAAGTGATTGCTTCCTTTCTTTGATTAGCAGAACAAGTTTCTAAGTAACTATGGACCACCCAGATCGTAGACTTGCTGTGATGATCCAATGTCCCAAAATGGCTGCATTCCTCTCGGGGCCAGATGTGTCTAGATGTTGGAAAGACACAAGCTCTAGATCATCATCCGACCTTATGAACGTTAACTATAAGTAGGTAAATCGTGCCAAAATTGCAGCGTGAGCAGCAGAAATAAATGAAGTCTATGAGAAAAATGCTGATGGTGCTTTTTTTTTTAAGAATCCCTTATTAGTCCTGCGAGGGGAAATTCGACAGTGCTTTTGACAGCCATTCACACATACTGATGGGAGTAGGCTGCACACCTGCACCAAGTCTACCATCAGGAGCAATCAGGGTAAAGTGTCTTGCTCAGGGACACAACGACACAAGCTTGTCTGGAGCTGGGATTGAACCTGCAACCTTTTGGACTGCAGGCAACCACTCTACCATCTGAGCTATGACGCTTCAAAGATAACAAATGAATGTCAAACTTTAGAATCAGAATCAAAAACTTTTATCGTCAGTGTTGTTAACACAACATGGGATTTTTTGTGGTGTCGGTGCAGAATAAAAGAATGAAATAAGATAACACACAACATAATAAATAGGAAACAGAACACAAGTAAGTAAGTAATTAGTATTTATATAGCGCTTTTCCAGACCAGGGTCACAAAGCGCTTAAACAATCAAAACAAAATTCAATAAAGTATATACTTTAAAGGTCAAGATAATACTGAGAACAACACAGGAGTTCCAGAAAATCAAGCAAAAGCCTGTGCAAATAAAAACGTCAACGTTAAGATGTTTCTTGAAGGAGTCAGTAGATCCATCAAGCGCAAAGAGAGAGGAAGATCGTTCCAAAGCTTAGGAGCAACAGCCTGGAAGGATTTCTCTCCTCTAGTCCTGAACCGTGTACGTGGAACCATCAGTAGATTCTGATCCACAGACCTCGGAGTCCGAGCTGGGGTGTAAGTCTGGATCAGATCAGTGATGGAAGGTCTGACCATGAATAGATCTGAAAGTAAGAACCAGAATTTTAAAGTTGATCCTGAAAGAAACTGGCAGCCAGTGAAGAGTTTTAAGGATCGTAGAAATGTAAGTTCTTCTACTTGAGCGGCTCAGAATTCTCGCTGCAGAGTTTTGCATCAACTGCAGGCGAGACAGATCCTTCTTGTTTAGACATGGAAACAAACTGTTGCAATAGTCCAGGCGAGAAGACAGAAAGGCATGGATTACAAGCTCCAGATAATGTTGTGACAACATTTTTCCTAAGTTTAGAGATTTTTCTCAGTTGAAGGAAACAGTTTCTTGTCAGGCTCAGTTTGACAGACTGACCTAAGTCACCCAGTTTCAGTTTTGTCCACATTTAGCTGTAAAGTGTTTTCATTCAGCCATTGTTTGATTTATTATCTTAACAACAGTCAGATATTCTATTATTTTTTACTTTTATGTGGTATATGTTTTTTGCAAGCATTTTATATATTTATTTGAATACAATTATTAACTTCTATGACCTGCCAAAGATCCTGCTGTCCGGAGGGTCCAATGGTTAGAATTAGCCGGAATCAAAATTACTGATAAAACTGGAAAGTTTACTAAAGGTAAGTAACAGAACAGGGAAGGCAGTGCTAATAACAAAAAAAAACAGCGCTGTTGACCTGAGTATCACCAAGTGCTGTGTCTCCCGGAGGAGAGTACACACTCGTGTCGAGTTGTTGGAGGATGAAGATGTCAGACCGAGGGCTGCCAGTTATATCAAAAAAGGGGGGGAAGGTCCACAATGCTCTAACCGCATCCCGGCAGTTGTCATCATATCTAGATTTAACTTGTTCTGTGGTGTATGTTAATTTAGAGAATGCAACGTTATGTGAGTTTCACAAGGGAAGTGGAAATGTATTGAGGCTGCACTCTTGACAGACGGGGTGAGCTAAAGTCAACAGTTATAAAACTTTTCGATATATTATAACAAACAATCAAACATGCAATTTTTGCTCCAGATGGTAGAGACCCATAGGTCTGGGAGCTCAAAACTCTATGGATGACAGTCGCTGCCATACTGGACTCACCTAATGGTAACAAGTGAAAACAAAGAAGCAGTTATTTTGTGGTTTTCGATATATCCCTCTCAAGTCATCGATAGATGACTTAAACTCCAGAAAACACAAAATAATTCAAAACAAATGATTAATACGATAAAGCTAGCTAAACCATCCAAACGTGTTCACTCCATTGTACAGAAAATGGTTCTGTTTTGTGAAATCAGTTATGCCAATAATCTAGGGTACAAATCCTTATTTGTCTTGTTCAAAGCACGTGAGCGTAAATACACAGATAGAGAACCCGTGACCTGTAAGATAAGCCCTCTCAGTGGCTGTTTATTAAGCCAGGCCGCAGTCCTCAGAAAACCTAGCTGTCTCCCTGGTCACTACATTGTTGATGCGCTAACGGCTCCACCTGGATAGCCTTTTCTTCTGATTCTTTTCGTAGGGCGGTTTCGATTAGTCTAACGCAAAGGATTCGTGCACATGGAATGCAGCAACATCCGCAGGTGACTAGGAGCGCCAGGAAGATTGCGCAGGAGACCAGAATTGACTAAATGATACCTTTCCATTTGCCGAAGGCCTTATGGGCCCAGTCTTCGAGGGGGTTGTTAACACCAGAGTCTTCAGCCATGATATTAGACAGGGTCCTGAGTCAAGTCAAGCTTAGCAGTCAGGTTTCTCATACTTTTGTCTCTTACAAGATCTCTCAGCGTTTTCACTGCAAACTCAGAAATGTAACTTCTGGAAAAACCACATAATCCCCAAAAAATTCTTTGACATTTGATGGTTTTGGATGTGAGAGTATAGATGATCTGTGTTCTGTACTCGATGTGTTCCCATTACCAGTTACAACCCTCCCAAAAAAGTTTTAACTTCTTCGCAACAATGTAACTTTTTCTTTGATACTTTACAAAATGTTTTCTGTTGCTTTTAAACAAATATCAGCTGATTCTGCCGCAATCAACAAGTCGTCTACATACTGAATCCGAACAGGTCCGTCTGGAATCAGTACAGTGGTAACATTTCTCTCAAGCATTGATTGAAAATCTTACTGGGTTATAACCAAAGCAATGACACACATTGACGGGTCCCTGAGACCACAAAGTCGCAGAGAAGTTCTCAAGCATACGTTCCACATCCTCATGATCAGAGAGTTCCCGCCCATGGAATCTAGTTAACGTTAAGTTTTGAGCGTGGTGGTGTCGATCATCTGGACCTGGATACAAAAAGCTTTTAGTGATGGAGAAAACAAAACATTTGGAATTTGACCTGGTTGCCAGTCCGTTGCTTCTCGACATTCCTTCACCATGGGCCCCAACTCTCTTGTGTCATGCTCGTGCGCTAGGGCGAGAGAGGTGTGTGGAACCGATGTCTCCGACATCATGTACCACTCGTCCTGTGAAGATGACAAATTAGTAAGTGCAGCCACTCCCTTCTTCCCTACATAAATGCAGGTACTTGTGAGTTGCCACTGTTCCCCTGTCATCGAATCAAATGCTTCTTGATAAACTAAATCTTGTTCGCGGTCATCTGAGGAGAGTGAGATGCAGTGGCAGTAAGAGGCATAGTAATCTATCCAGGGTTTCCACTGTTGGTAAGTTGAGTAGACCCCTCTGTCCCCCCAGATGTCTCTTCTACAGGTGTCTGTGTGTAGTAACAACCGGTGGACATGTGGTGACTCGCACTGCAGTTCATATGTGTCCCATCAACTAGCCGGACAATCAGTCCGTCCGGACTGCAAGGAATTGAGGTTCCGCACTTGATTAGCATGTCCTTCCCCATCAGGTGGACCGGTGCACGGTTGTGGGATAAAACGTATGATAGTTCAAAGTTCAGGCCAGCAACAGTTGTTTTCAGCGATTTGGAAATTGGCAGATGAGTCGGTACTCCCGCAAAACCCATGAGTGTAAAAGTCTTGCCCGAGTGTTTGTCTTTAGTGACCAGTATGCTAATGTGCGACATAGTGGCTTCCGTGTCCACTAACATCTAAATGTTCTGTCCGTCCACTGTTGCAGGAGAGAGAGCTAGAACTCATCAATCTCATCCTGAGCGTAGAACTGGCCTTGGGCGTGCTGTTGTGGTGATCCACTTGCTTGCCACGGTGCTGGTCCTTGACCGTCTCGGCCTCTAGGGCGACCTCCCCCTCTGGGTCCGGGTCTGGCACCGCCTTTCATGGCTCCCCTTTGTGGTAGATACTGTGGAGAGTGTGGGCAGTATCTTACCCAATGTGTTGGATCTCCACAGCGGTAGCACACGTATGGTTGCTGGTAGGGTCCGGCCGGGGCTCCTCTTCCACCCCCAGCTTGACCCCTTCTGATACTCATGCCTCTGCCCCTCGATGGACTTGGTCCCTCTGCCGTCCACATCTACTTCTCCCCCTTTATACGCCTTCTCTTTGCCTTGTTTTATAAACCTTTTGATACAGAGAAAGAGATTTTGAAAAAAACAGTTTCATTAATAAACACATTAATGAACTTTATTGAAAATGTCAAATAAACAGAAAAAAGTTAAACATTGCAACTGACACTCACACAATTTAGTTGCTAATGTTTCCTTCCAAAAATAAAAGACAACATTTTTACTTTATTGTAACAAGTTTGTGGAATATTTTTCCATTGTCATACCTTCTTCTGAGACGACATTCACCCTTCTGACTGATGCTAGCATAGCTGCCATTAGCAAAAGATGGATAGAGAAGTAGCACTGTATTCTTGGCAAGAGGAAGTTTAGCTTTGAAAAGCATGCTTCATCCACATTCAATATAAAGTTTGAAAATGTTAAAATAATAAATATCATACCAGAGTCATAAAATAAAAAAAATACTATATTTTCAAAAACGTGCATCGATGGAAATGTTTTCTTTTAATCAAAATTATTTTCTTAAAAAGAGAAAATCATTTTAAAGCTCTATTCTGAAAATAAACGTGTCCACAGGCCTGTAAAACATTAGCATCCTGGAAACATTTATCAAAATCTGATCGGTCAGGTCAGAATAACTCCAGAAAGCTAGATCTGCCAGAAAGCAAGAAGTTTCATATTTTAGTCTGCAAAAATAATCACATCTGTGTGTCTGATGTCAAGGTTTTGACATCGTTTGAGGGATTCTGAGAAACTTCACTAGGCTAAGAGTGTCGACTTCAACAAGGACACCAGAATTGACATACATGATTTCCTGGAGGCTTTTCAGCTTTTTTAATTATTAACTTCCTTTACTCTATAAATAACTCATTATCTCTGCGCCTTTTGGCCTCAGTGACGGGTTGGCATTTGTGAAACTTTTTTAAAAAGCTAATTGTGTACGTTTTTTTCACAACGTTTTAGATACCCATGTGGTTTGACAACAACAAGTGTAATCTTTGTGAAAATAAATATATGTAAAAAGGAAAAGAAAAAATCTATTATTGAAAATTCTGAAACTAGTGTAATGAGTAAGCAAATATGATGATTTGGGGCAATAAATGAAATTCCTTGTTGACGTTTTAATGAAATATTTACATCAACAGAATTAATTTTAATATGTGGATGTCATTTGTCCTCCATTTTTAATGACTTTTAAACGTTAAAAATACTTTATATGGGCCACAGAATGTCCATTGGCAAGAGTCTGCATACATTAGGGCAGTGGTTCTTAACCTGGGTTTGGTCGAAACCTAGGGGTTCGGTGAGTCGGTCTCAGGGGTTCGGCAGAGCCTCCGCCGCTGAGGTCCGGACAGACCCGAATTATCGTGTAAATTCGGGATGACACGCCTCACTTGGCCATCACTGGCTGCAGATGATCACGCTTCACTGTTTGGCCAATCAGTGCTGCAGGGAATTTACTGCGCCCAGTAGTCAACGTGCGACTGTCGTGATAGTACGTCGTGTGATTTCTTTGTTCATATTTGAATCCATACTAACTATGTCGGGCAAAAGAAGAAAGTGGTCGGACGAATATGTACAACATGGATTCACGTGAGCGTCATATCTGCATGATTTGCAACGCCAAGTTAAGCACTGGCAAAACTGAAAGAACACTTATTGTAGCTGCGTGGAGACGGGAATACAAGAAATCATATTTATTTTTCACTAAAGAGGGGTTCGGTGATTGCGCATATGAAACTGGTGGGGTTCGGTACCTCCAACAAGGTTAAGAATCACTGCATTAGAGGATGGATGGAGATCATTTCACTAGCGTTCCAGGAGCACAAAACACAAAGATTAATTTAATTTTGTTGAACATCCAAACATCCTAGGACATCATTCATCAGTGAACTAATAGATGCAACATGATACACCCTGGATTCTCCCTTCTTGTTGAAAGATGATTTTAGATATGTGATGATAATGAAGACTTGTTCTTCATTAAAGCACAAATGTTCTTTGTTAACTCCGTCTGTATGATCTGATGTTGTGTAGAGAAACAGGAATATTCCATCTTTATATCAATCAGGTGTTAATTGAGATACATTTCTTCGTTACTTAACAGGAAACATTTTCCCCACATGCATGCTGACATATAATAAAATGACATAAATAAACTTAAGTCTAGACAGTCCAACCTCAAAGATTGATTTCATCGTGTTATTTAGTTTGACCTGCAAGAATCCAATATTTCTGTTTAAGATCTGGTAAAGTCTGAAACTGGCTAAATGAGGAAGCAAACTGTCTTCAAACTATTTTCTCTCTTGTGGAGGAAGTTATCATTCCGTTCGTGTTTTTGCTCCCAACTTTCTCATTGTCAAGGCTGAACTTGAACTGCTGTCAGATATTAACATCACCTGTGGTATCCATCTACACTGTTACATTTCTTCCCTCCAGATCTTGTCCTTGGACGAAAATTGTGCAGAAAATATTGTTATTTGGTAGAGTGATAGCCCTTTAATGTAAGTCCAAGGAATGGGAGTACGTAGAAAGTGATAGCTGCTCTCAACAGGAAACAAGTGAAGGCTTGTAAAATACCTTTTTATTTGGTAGCAGGTGTCTGCACTCATGCTTCAATGACCTTTAGTGAACTGACTTTTCAAGACCATGACAGAAGCATTGCAACAGAGAAAGATTAAAACAAGGTCTAAAGATGGCCATCTCTGAACCACTGAGCCCAGAACCTTGAAGCTTGTCTGAGTTGTAGCACCTGTAGGTTGAACTGAGACAGTACACTGTACACCTCAGATGATGAATAAGGTTCAGCTCTGCACACAGGAAGGTTTTGTTGTCTTGTTTTGAGCTGTTTTGTTCCAAAACAATTATATCGTTGTTCTTCAGAAACAGCCTCACACTTGAATCACAACACTTTAAACATCACACAGTATTATGCAAAACAATCAATCAGTATAAGTGCAATGACAGAGAAACAACATTACACAACAAAATAAAGTGATCATAGAAAAGGTTATGATGATTTGAAGCAATATAGTTAAGGGGAAATACTACAGAAGTGTTTTGCATTTACTTGAAGAAAAAATAAAATGTGTCAGTCTGCTTTCAAAAGTAATTTATTTTTATGATGTGTTATATGAATATACAGTATATAATAATCGAGTTGTTTAATGGAATGTTTATACATATAAATTCAGAGTGTATACAAGGAACACATTCATTACGATCTTCTCATTCCATAGTTAAATACACACAAAAATATAATTTGAAGTAAATATACAGCTCAGGAAAAAATTAAGAGACCGCTGCAAAATTATCAGTGTCTCAGATTTTACTCAAAATAGGTATGTGTTTGAGTAAAATTAACATTTTTGTTTCATTCTATAAACTACTGACAACATTTCTGCCACATTCAAAATAAAAAATATTGTCATTTAGGGCATTTATCTGCAGAAAATGACAAATGTTTTCAGACCTCAAATAATGCGAAGAAAACAAGATCATATTCATTTTTAAACGACACAATACTAATGTTTTAACTTAGGAAGAGTTCCGAAATCTATATTTGGTGGGATAACACTGATTTTGAATCACAGCCGTCATGCGTCTTGACATGCTGTCCACCAGTCTTTACTGGCAGCAGACACTGGGGACAACAAAGCTTCAGACCGGCAGGGGGCGGAAGCGACTCTCCACTGACCGGGATGACCGTCAACTTATTCGGTTGTCACGCAGAAACCGTATGACATCAAGTGACCTACAAAAAGAATGGCAAATGGCAGCTGGGGTGAAGTGCACAGCAAGAACGGTTCGAAACAGGCTCCTAGGGGCTCCAAGTTGTGTAAAGATAGAAAAAAGCCCTTCATCAATATGAAGCAAAGAAGAGCTAGGCTGAAGTTTGCAAAAGACCGTAAGTATTGGACCGTCGAGGACTGGAGTCCAATTTTCAGCTCTGCTCAACACCTGGTTGTCTGATGGTTAGACGGAGACCTGGAGAGGCCTACAAGCCACAGTGTCTTGCACCTACTGTGAAATCTGGCGGAGGATCAGTGAGGATCAGCAAGGCTGGAGTTGGGCAGATTCGTCTCTGCGAAGGACGCATGAATCATCCACATACAAAGTTGTCTTGGAAGAAATCTTGCTTCCTTCTGCTCTGACAATGTTCCCCAAATCTGAAGATTGTTTTTTCCAGCAGGACAATGCTCCATGCCCCACAGCTAGGTCAATCAAGGTGTGGATGAAGGACCACCAGATCAAAACCCTGTCATTGCCAGCCCAATCTCCAGCCCTAAACCCCATTTAAAACCTCTGGAATGTGATCAAGAGGAAGATGGATGGTCACAAGCAATCAAACATCAAAGACGAACAACAGCGAAGACGAGTACAGGAGTCTGATACGTGACTTTGTGGACTGGAGTGAGAGGAACCACTTGTAGCTGCAACACCTCAGAAACCAAGGAGCTCGTCTTGGCCTTCGGGAGGTCCAGGACAAAGCCACGTCCAGTGTCCATCAGAGGTGTTAAGGTGGAGATAGGTACCTCGGTGTGTGGCTGGACAGTAAACTTTCTAAAAGTTCTACCTAACCTAACCTTACCTAACAAATGTGAGCTACTTGAATTCTTACGCCAGGAGTGGAATAAAGTCACCCAAGAACAATGTGATTAAAAATCTGGGTTATCCCACCAAATATTGATTTCTGAACTCTTCCTAAGTGAAAACATTAGTATTGTGTTGTTTTAAAATGAATATGATCTTGTTTTCTTTGCATTATTTGAGGTCTGAAAACATTGCATCTTATCTGACCATTCATCATTTTCTGCAAATAAATGCCCTAAATGACAATATTTTTATTTGAAATGTGGCAAAAATGTTGTCAGTAGTTTATAGAATGAAACAAAAATGTTCCTTTTACTCAAACACATACCTATAAGAAGTAAAATCAGAGACACATAATTTTGCAGCTGTCTTTTAATTTTTTCCAGAGCTATATATGAACCAATGAAAATGTACAGCACTAACAAAGCACTGGGATAACACATACCTCTGCCAAGAAGCCCACAAAACGAGTAATGATAATCAATGCCCATATTATTCAAGAGTGTTTCCACAATGCAACAAAATGAACTATAATTAACTAACAAGGAGCCTGCAGGAATCAAACCTGCAACTTAGGTGTCAGAACATTAAGCACAAGGACACCAGTGCTATAACTTCTCTCCACAGTCACATGAACATTCATCTGTGATACAAGTAAGTTTCAAAACCTTATTAAGTCAAGATGAAACCAGAGAAAACCAGCAAAATGTAATAATTAGTTTCTTGTCCCGTTATCAATATTTCCTGAACATTTAATTCAACTTTGCTCAAATATAACCAAATTATTTTGCAAAAACAAACAAAGAATATAGAAAAAAAAGTGTTCAAACATCCTATCGAGATATAGATAAGTTAGTGTAAATATGACGACCTCTCAGGTTGCAGTGTGGAGTATCATGTTAGGACGTGGATGAGAATGTTTACAGTCAGGATCGGATGAGCATAAGACAATTGATACATTTATGTTGAATTTGTGTTTAAGTAGAAAACGAATGTATCATTTTAAAATGTAATGAACATGTGAGCTATGAGCTACATATGTGTGAAGACTTGTGTTTGAATGTGTGCACAGCATATGTATATCTGTGTAGTGGCGTGTCGAAATGCGTGCGTGTGTGTACAACATGATTTTAATTCCGGCTGCAGATTTGATTCTTTTGTCTTCATGGACTTTGGTTTGGTTTGCACCATGTGTCCACTGACCCTGGACTCAAACTACAAGGTACGTCTCACCTGCATGAATATATTCCACTGATATGATACTTCAATAACCAATTTTAAAAGTCACTCTAAATATGAAGTATTTTAATTCATCTTGTGTTTTTATAACAATATATTCATATATAATTAATGAGTGTTTAGAACTCCCTCACTTCTGTAGTGGGTTTGTGTAGTAATGTTTATTTTTGTTGATATATTGATCGTTATTTTACTATTTATTGTGTTTGTTATTGTGTATTTTATTGAAATATTATAATATTATCATTCTTTTTTTTTTTTACTGTTGTGACAACTTATATTTTGCTAACATGAGAAGATTAAGGTTTATCAATCAATCAATAATACTCGCTGTTTTCCTTGAAAATGTAAAATTTATTTTTAAATTTAATATAAATGTGAACTATGAGCAACATATGTGTCTAGACTTTTGTTTGAATGTGTGCGCAGCTTTCTATATACAATATCTGTGTAGTAGTGTGTCGTAATGCGTGTGTTTGTACAGCGTGTACACGTGTGTTCAACCTGTTTCTGAAAGTGTGTGTGTCATCACTGGAACATCCTTCTTTCCCTCTTTCACACAGAGCAGGGGACTGAACAACAATGTTAAGCATCTCAAGGCCAGGAAAGGAAGATAAAAATCCAGGTTCCCAGGCCCTGCAAACGACACCTTGTGCAGCATCTCCACTGGTCGTTCGTCCTCCGACCTCTACAGAGACAAACTTCCATTGGAAAGCAGTTGCTCGTCGAGTGGAAAGAAGCTTCCAGCATGTTTCTTGGATTCAGTGTCACGATGATGTTGATGCTGGGTTCTTCAGCAGTCACCGGGTTTGCATTGAACCCAACTAAGGCAGAACCAGAACCCTCTGAGAGTTCTGTCTACCATGGCAGGTCTGTATCAAACTGTTTTTACAGATATTTATTGACATTTTCTGCTCCATATCAAATGTGAAACTCAGAGTTAGTCGTCTTGTTTCATAACTTTTACTTGTGATTTTAAATCGGCTGTGGATTTGATTCTTTTGTCTTCATGGACTTTGATTTGTCTCGGTCCAGTCGTTTCTCTGGAAGATTATATTGTCCTTCCAGACACATGAACCAGTGTTCAGTTGTTGTGACATTTGTGTGGATCATGAAGCTACATGTGTGTTACTCTCAGGTGCCACGGTCCATCTCTGCAGTCCATCAGAAAGTATCTGCTGGACGCTCTAAGCCTCAAGGCCGAGCCTCGGCCGCCTGCTGGAGGTATGGAACATGTCAGGGAACAGTGGCGGAGGGTCAGTGGTTCCACGCCACAGCTGGCAGGAAACTCTGAAGGTAAGATGAATTGAAATACCATATATGGATATAGAAGATAATTGAACAGAATTGTTTTGTCAGTCGCTGACAGTCATGTGACCAACAACACAAAGTGCTGCTCCGTGTCCTCTGAGATCTTCATGACAGGTAAACACAACAGCACATGTCGACAGCGCTCATGTCGTCTCATCATGTTTCTTCTTGTGTCTGTATGTCAGATCTGAGCTGGGACAACTGGGTCATCCATCCCCAAAGTGTCACCGTGGTTGAATGTGCTCTCTGCAGCACCATGTGTCCACTGACCCTGGACTCAAACAAGGTACGTCTCACCTGCATGAATATATTCCACTGATATGATACTTCAACAACAGACCTGACAGCACAGGTTCAATAATTGTATTTAAAAGTCACTCTAAATATTATATATATAAGTATTTTAATTAATCTTGTGTTTTTATAACAATATATTCATATATAATTAATGGGTGTTTAGAACTCCCTCACTTCTGTAGTGTGTTTGTGTAATAATGATTATTTTTGTTGATATATTTATATATTATTTTCCTTATTATTCTGTTTATTTTATTGAATTATTATAATAATATCATTATTATAACAATATCTTTATTATTGTATTATTATTTTATTCTTTATTATTTTAATGTTTTTTTTGTCAATATTTGTGTATTTAAGCTTTTTTTTTTTTACTTCTGTGACAACTTAAATTTTGCTATCGTGACAAGATTAAGATTTATCAATCAATCAATAATGCTCCACTTGTCGTTTTCCTTGAAAATCTAAAATTTATGTAAAAAATTTAAAATAAATGTTGAGTTTTTTATCTTCTCTACAATCTTCTGCTGACATGTTTTCTAGTTTTACTTTATCAATCTGTTGTTTTCTTCAAAACGTTACTGAGTGTTACTGACTTTTAAAATGTTCTTATTATAGTGAAAAACTTGTTAGCAAACAAGAAGTGACATCATGCCTCTCTCTGCCAGTGTTGCCAGCCCACCTCCCAGGAAATGGTGCCCATCGTGTACCTGGACGAGATCAGCACCATCGTCATCTCCTCAGTGCAGCTCACGCGCAGCTGCGGCTGCAAAGCTGGCGACGAGCAGCAGGAGTGAGAGGTTGTTTTACCACCATCTGTGGAGCACCTGGCCGCCACACACACACACACACACACACACACACACACACACACACACACACACACACAGAAGACGATATGTGGGTCACCTTGTTTGACAAACACTTGCTGCTTTTTCCAAACACTTTCTGGTAGATTTCAAATATTATCCTAGTTACTCCACAGAGTCGTGGGAATCACAGAGACACGGATTCATGACGAATCTCGTTTCTCTACTTTTCTTGTCCTGATAAATGCTTACATACTTTTCAATAAACCACACCAGAGTTATTTTAAGAAGTAGTGATGCAGTACTGCTCGTTCCCTTCAAAAATGTGTTGACCGCTCAGAGCCAAGTTCTCTCCCAGACCAACTCCCCCTCTGAACACGTGATTAACGTGGAGAAAAAACTGAAATAATTCTAGTCAAGATTTTCGTCTGTTCACATTGTTTTCATTTTTGTCTATATCTACACAGCTACACATGTAGAAAGTACAATTCAATGTACTGATAATTGTTATTGTATTTTGGATACTTATCTTAGCATCTACTTGTCTTTGATCTTGATTCTCTTGCTGGTTTGTTTCCTGATACTTCACAGAGTTACCTCACTGTTCACATATTTCCTTCATGTACATTTGAATATGTTTGACACGTTCAACACTTTCACTCTGACTGATCTGAGTTTGTATTTTCCTCACATTTGTTTGAATAAAGATTGAATAAAGAATATAATCTTGTCAAACGTCTCTCACGGGCGTCTCATCATCTGAGGCAGAGAGAAAAGTGTTGTTCAGGAGGGAGGAAAAGAGCAGAGGCATGAACGTTCATGTTCAGAGGACGGCAGGTCTGGAGGGGGGAGAGCAACATGTTGCACAAGTCCAACTATTTGACATTTTTTCGCAGTCTTTTAGTTGCATGTGTGGCTTGATTCCTGTGTGATCGTTTTGAAACAGGTTATTGATTCAAACAATTGCACAACGACAGGAGGTTTCAGTGCTTCGACGCTGTGTCAGTGCGAGGAGACAGAATGTCAGGATTGTTCACTGTGTGGGTGTCCTTTGGCCTGCTGTCCCCACTGGTTCTGGCCGCTGCAGCATCTGAATGTACGGAAGAGGAAACTTTACTGAAGCCGATCCCGAGTTCAATGAGTTGGCCGTCCGACTGTTTAATGGACTGCTCGTGGAAGACTTACGTCAGAAAACTGCAGCTCCAGGACAAACGTAATATTCGACTTCAGGATTCCACTGAAGGTATGATGCTTTAAAACAAACTGTCCTTTAAAGAATACATGAAATATTTATACATGGATTGTTAAACTAGCTTTTCATTTGTATTATTAGTAATACATAATTACATTACATAATGTGTATCAAACTGTCCTTTATAGAATACATGAAATATTTATACATGGATTGTTAAACTAGATTTTCATTTGTATTATTAGTAATACATAATTACATTACATAATGTGTATCAAACTGTCCTTTAAAGAATACATGAAATATTTATACATGGATTGTTAAACTAGATTTTCATTTGTATTATTAGTAATACATCATTACATACAGAAAATGTGTATCTGGTTCAAGGGATGGAAGGTTGAACGCAATTGTAAAATGTTATGACAAAGTGAAATCAGTGCAAGTATAAGATATTATTATGATACTAGTTTATATTTTCTGTAAAAAGACTTCATAAATATTGTTAGAAATGAAATGATTTAGTTAGAAAACATTTGATTTGAATATCTTATTTGTATTTTTGAAAATTAATTTCATTTGTTTGTTCTTTTAAATTAATTCTGTGTATGTAAAGTTGAATTTGTTTCTTTTTTAACTTTCTCAGCCTCATCTTAACCCTGACCAACATAATTTTAACATTTCAATTATTATTATTATTATTTTTTAAAGTCTTTCATTTATTTCATCATTTTTCATTTAATTTAATTGTACTATAAACTTCCCATGAGCTAATACACATGATTTAAACTCAACACACTTGTTTGAAGAACACAATCAAGTAACTATTTAGTAGCAACTAACACGTGGATCACTGGTTACTAACCTGGTTAATGGGAAATAAGCTTTTCCTAGTCTTGCTTTATTCTGCATCTGCAGGTCCATGGACACATATTGTATCTATTAAAGGTTGGTTCTGATGTTGAAGGAATAATTCATATATTGTCAAACAAAACACAGAATAGATTTATGATAAAACTAGCATTCAAGAATGTAAACATGGACTGATATCACACTCTGTTTATACTACTAGTAAAGAAGGGCTCGTTAAAAAAAATATTTAAAAATATTTAAAAGGCTCTTGAAAAATAAACGTCTGTTGAAATGATTTGTTTAATAATCATCACGTTCTCTCACTGCTCTGTGTCTGCAGGAGAACCCGGGAAGTACTGCTGGCCTACAGATATCAAGTGCAAGGTCGGGGAGATCTTCCAGCTCGCTTACGTCGTGTTACCTGTGGATTTATCTGCACCTGGACGCGATCATCTGGAGGTCACGTCCTCCACCTCCACGCTGAACACACACAACAACACCACCACCGTCCCAGACGTCTGCGGCCTCCGTTATGATGTCACACATGACTTCAGCCCAGAGAGGAGAGTGACGTCACGGTTCTGTATACAAGTGGTGAGCCAGCAGGACACCCTGGGCGACAGGAAACCTAAATGTCGCCCTTATTTGGTCACATTCTGGCTGAGGAACACAACTCAAGTCGTGGAAAAATCATAAGCCCAACTGGTCCAGAATCTCTTCATGTTTTGTGTTGTTTGAATATTTGAGAAGCAAAAGAAAAGAAATATAAAATGAGTGAAATATTTTATCTTAGATCAAACTAACCAAAGCACAAAAATCCAAAGAAACACAAACTTTTGTTTGAAATGTGAGAGTTTGTATCATCACGTCAAATATTGTTGAAGCTCCGTCAAATATTAACGTCCAATATAGTGAAACATATGAAATGTAAATAGTTGTTTGATCAAGTGACATTATTTATACTTAAAATAAATAAATATAAAAAAAAAAATAAAAATAAATATAAAATACAAAAAAATAAATGTCATTTGTAAATACAGACAGAATAAGTGTGTGTCAATAATGGTGTAAAACTGTTGTGTATTTTTCTATTTTCTGTGTGTGTAACTATGACATGATGGACTGACAGTCATGGCTGCTTCAGTACAAAACAGTGGACTGTGATATAGTGAATAGTTTGTCATGTAACTTCATGATCTCTTCATGTTCATGGTAAAGGTTCTCCAAGATTATATTTTAGTTACATGGTCTTCAAGCTGCTAATTGTTGACTTTTTGAATGTTTGAATGTTGTAAAGAAAGAAAACACGAGCTAAACAAATAAATATGAATCATACAAACATCATACAAACATTTTTCAAGTTGATTCATCTACTTTTCTTCTGTGAAGATTACAAAAATCCAGTAAAGAAAAGCGTCATCCTTTAAATCACAGCACAGACCCTCGGGAACTGGAGAGTCACTGCTGCTGCCCCCTGTCTCTCATACTCTGTATTACATTCTCTCAATAGTTTGGTCATATTACTAACTCACACTTTAACTCCATTTTACAGCAATGCATTTTTTTTTATTGTTTTGTCAGTGTCGTCAGAACGATCAGGAGGATTGTATTTTACATTTTAAATGTTGAAACTCTTCCATTTTTTGTTGAAGCGATTTTAAGCATAAGTTTTTATCGGGGGGAGTATTTGAATTCAATCATCTCTATATTGAATTGTGGAATTTGTTGGGTTATTTAAATAATTCCATTTAAAAATCTAACATTTTTCAAATACATTTAAAAGAAATTACACATTGAGTGTGATATTCTACATCCAATATTTCAGAAATACATTTTACAGTTTCAATATTTCTTTTAAATTCCGTAAAAAGAATGTTGGTATAATAGCACCATTAGACAATACTGAATTTAAAAGGCTACGCATGTAGAAATAGTTAATTTATTAAAAAAAAAATTAACATTGTTATTAGAATATGAGTAAAATATATATATAAATAGTAATAATAAAACAAATTCAACCTCTCAATCAACAAAAATGTTACTTAAAAGATTAAAACACCAACATAGATATTATTGAAATTGATAATTGAAAAAAAATGTAATGCTTAAATCTATACATTTCAATACAAAGGTTTAGGTAACACTTTAGAAATTGGGAACACTAAACATTAACTATTGATAATCTACTTATTTCTATCTGTATTAACAGGAAATTAACCATGTATTAACCATCATAAAGTACTGACCCAAACCTTGTTCATAATGACTATATTCTACCCTTAATAACATGATATTAAGGCGTTTACGGGCAATATTTTCTCTTTTAATGAAAATAAATATAGAACAATATTAATAATATCCATAACACAAATACTCAACAATTTGAAAATGTTGCGACTTTCCAATAAGGAATATATTCGCAATTAATAACAATTATTTGGGAGTAATTATGAAGCTATTAATACTAGTACTTTTCCCTTTTTTTAACTTCAAAAGTATTATTAATAATGAATTTCTTCTCTCATGGTACTTACGCCTAATAAGGGTTAAATAGAGAGAAGCTAGTTTTATTTGAATTATTTCTTTATTTCCTGTTTATAAACAGTTATTACAAAGGAGTCCCAGAAAGTCAGGGAAAAGCCTGGACAAATAAGAACGTCTTAAGATGGCAGTGATATACTTCCATACTTTTTGTCACTTTATACGCATCATTAAAAGTAAGAATTGATTGAAGTCAGAAGTTCTGTTCAACAGAACATTGTCTTTCTCAGTGTTTCTATCTTTCTTCTACTTTCTTCACACCTGAAAATCCAAACCCTGAAAAGCAGAGTTTCATGGTTCAATCTTTATCAAGGCCAACTGCACCGTGACCAGCCTTTCAATCCAGCGTCGCTGCACTAAACAAACCTACTGTAGACTTTAATCCCATCGCGATACAAGTGTCCTGGCGTGAGTTAATGATTACCAGAGAGAAAGAAAGAAACATCAATTAATTCCGGGGCCTTCTCTCGCTGCCGTCCACACAGGGCCACAAAAACAAGTGATTAAAAGCTCATTGTTTGTCTGTGATTGATGACACAACATCTGAGTGGATTCCCCTGGAATTGGTTCAATCACTTTTTATTCAATGATGGAACAAATATTTCTTAAAATACATTTCTTAGAATTTTACCTTTTAAACGTAGGATTTTATTTTTATTTTTTTTCAAAGATGTGCTAAAATTGTATTTCCTTTACTCTGCCTTCCCAGATATAGCATCATTGAATTGTATTCGTTACATTATATCACATGTATTTCTTTCAATTTTAATAAATATACATATATTTTATAAAGATATTTTCTATTGGTGAATGCAAAACAACACCCACACCCTCATTATACACCCCATATTACCCCCTTTTCTCCTTGTTGTAACAATATGAAATGCTAGAAATTAAGCTGGAAAAAATACTTCATAACAATCCAAATTACACAGTAGTCAAATATTAAATTCCTTTTTTTGGCTTGATTTAAATTATATTTATTTGGAATTGAAATTCGATTTTTGATTCGCTGAACCGACTTAGATTTACTGCGATTTATTCCTCCATCCAGTTCCATAACATTCCTGTAAAAAACTAAAGTACAAAACTCAAGGTTTTCCATAAGAACTACGTCAAGACGAATCTTATCACTTTTGTAGTAAATCTCACATGTCAACAAACGTGACTGTACCATGTCCGGCCCTCGATGGGGGGGGGCGGAGTTTCGTCAAAGTTTATGTTGATTTAGAAAACAATATTAAAATGAAGATTACGACTTGTTTTGTAGTCGCCTTGTGTGTCTTGTCGGGTTAAATGTAGTTATAAATAGGAATCAATCGCTTTTAAAAATCACTATTGAGTTTCAGGTGTATAAATCACAGGCTCGCCCCCCACACCCCCCGGGAGGAGGCACGAGTGGAATAGTCCGGCAGCAGCAGAGAAACACGCAAAGCTAGCAGACATTCAGACAAGTGTCAAAACTACGCCCGAGCCGAGGATCCGTTGACAAACTAGCAGTTAAACTAGTCGCAGTAGCCGGTAAACAATGTAACCGAACGAGATGACTGTCAGGCGTCGATGACGAACAACTTTTAAGACCATGGCCGCTCAGGCGAGGTAAGGCAGCGGCGGCGGCTAGCAGTTAGCATGGCAGGCTAGCTGCCTGCACTGATAACATTTTTAAACCTCACTTCATACTCAAAGAAAATAATAATTAAATAAACTAACTCTGCGAAAGTCTCCCAGCGAGGTCGTGTCGTCAGTAAAGCAGGGTTGTTCGTGCAGGAACGAGGTGGTTCTTCGAGAGTCGCTTCTGAAGGCAGAGGATCAGCTGTAAAGGGAGAGAGTTATGATTGACACCAGCTGGTCCAAGTGTTTACTTTCTTACCAAAGTTTCCTTCTTTTCACTCGGAACATCCTGGATTTTTAGCTATTCTTTTAAGATCCTTTATCATCTTTTGTCAACTGTTTTAGTAATGTGAATGATTTATTAAATTATCTTATCCTTTTAATGTAGTTCATTTTGTTATAGTAAGTAAGTAAGTAAGTCATTTTTTATTTGTTTAAGCGCTTTTCCAGACCAGGGTCACAACGCGCTTAAACAATAAAAACAATATTCAATAAGGTGTATACTTTAAAGGGCAAGATAAAACTGATAACACAACAGGAATTCCAGTCGTTTTTATTTGTTTCCTTGAGTCGTTTATTTAAACCCCAGAGTTACTGTTTTCTTTTTAAAATACTATACTATTTTTTGCATCATAATTTAAGGTGAAAATATTTTCCTGTAGTTAATTATGCTATGTATTTGTAATATTTTTGATGTTTTGGTGTCACTATAATATTGATCCACTTTTACATTTTTATATCGTTTCATTCTGCAGGATTATACGGCAACATTTTTTTCTACTTTTAATTTTCATTAAACTTCCAGTAAAATTGTATAACTCTTGGAATGTTTTGAGCCTTTTTTTGACAGTTTATAATTTATTTATTGAATATTATGTTATAACTTTTAACAATGACTTTGTTATTATAACTTGTGATTGTATTTAAATAATTATTTCAGAAATTCTCCCATCTACATACTACAAGACCCTTTTAGGGCCTCATAATATTTATAAAGTTAGAAAAGTTATAAGAGTTATACAACATTTAAATCATTTATTTACTTAACCAATTTAGAGAATGATATGGATATACTAAATATACATTCATTAATATTATAATTATTATTGCCAAGCAAGATTGATCATACTGAATTCCCACCAAATGTATTGTATTCTTAATTTTTTATTTTAAAAATGCATTCATGGTTAATATTAATTGAGTTTATTGTAGTCAAGTATGGACGTACTGTCCAGTAAACATTTATATAAATGTTTTATTTATGGTGATTACATGTTCTCTCACTGCTCGAGTTCCATTAAAGGTAGACCGTATGGTTGAACTTTAAAAGAGAAGAGAAATTACCGGTTGTGTAGCAATTTTTTTTTGTTTTGTTTTGTAGGGATGTGTTTTTTTCAACAATCTGTTGATAAAATACATATCACGATAAAGGCTACAATACATTGCAATATACTGTGATACTGTAGGAACAAGGATGTAGTATAGTCGAGTACTTGACTCTGGTGTTGTAGTATTTACAGACCACATGACTCTTGACGAAGTCGTAACTGCTTTCATTTGTTTTCAAACCAAAATATGAACAAGCATCAGCTCTAAAAGCTGTTGGAGTCCACTGTATCCTCTCGCCCTCAGTCATCACTGGGATCTCAAAGGATTTCATTATTCCTTTAGCTGCAGAGGACATAATTAATGCTGCCATCTAGCGGCTGGAAGTTTAATTGCAACACAAAAATGAACAAAAGCTGTAATTATTTCCTGATAATTGTAAATAGGGGGGGAAAAAAAGGAAGATCAAATGATTGGATTTAAAATGCACTTCTTTGTAATAAAAAAACTATAAAATAATTATGATCAAAGGAAATTATTATTTGAAACTCAAAGAAAATAAATCATCGATAGAGTGCTGTTGAATATCAATATGGTATTGTGAAAAAAAAGTTGTGATATTTAAGTTTATCAAGATTATCTTGCACTCCATGTTTTTTTTAACAATCAGCATTTATTTGACTTGTCCTCTTTTGGGAGGCAAATCAAATAAATGCAAATTCTGGACAGCCTAGTTTAAGAGATGTCTAGTACTTTAAATCCCTGAACGACAATACAATTGTGTCCTTCCAACAGTACAGTTACCAGTCTATGCTTGAACATAACTAAACAACATAGTTACTTGGAACAATTGTGTGTAGAGTTTTGTTCATGCATGATCCATAATCTTCGAGGATTTTTCCTCAAATTCACTCTCCATTTTTCTTGTGCATCACAGCAGCCACAGTGAGGAACGAAACCGTCTTCGCCTCCAGGCCAGAGAACAGAGGAACCAGGAAACGAGCCAAGCCAAGAAGCAACACACGGAGAATGAGCCGCTCTTTGGTGAACTATACAAGGTATTTGACTCTTAAGTGTGTAATTGCTTTTGTTTCCACTGTGTGTCGGTTTCCTTTCAAGACTGGTTTCTCATTTAAGGTATTCCTTTAATTGGCTGCATTGAAATGCACTTGACTCTTCTGCATCAGTGTGATAAGAGTGGCTCTTGAATTCCACAGTATGCAATTTGGAATGTCTTTAAAAGTAATTTTTCTTCTTCTGTGTTTCTTGTTGCAGACGAACAAAAGGGAAGATGCTCTGTCCAACAAGATCCGGATGCTGCTAGGGAGTTACGAAGACGTCGGTAGCATCAATCCCTCTAACACCGAGCCTTTACCGACTCCGTTCCATGGAAGCTCCCATCTCCCACCTCTGCTCCACAATCAAAACGCCTCCACCAGTTATGGCTTTCCCTCTCAGTCCTCTGACCGCTATGGAAGTGGATCCACACTGCCAAAGACTGAACTCGACAAGTTGTCCTCACAGCAGCAGCCCATCTCGGATCTCAGGGAGCGTTCTCACACGACGGTTGAGTCGTCACCTTTTCTACCCTCAAAAGATTGTCAACCTACAGGGAATAATAAAGTGCGTAATAAGGAGCGACTCCTCCCAAAACCAGAACCTACAGATGGCCACAGTGCCACGGAGGCTTCCAAGTGTCCGGTAAAGGAAGAGGGACCCCTGCAGCGAGTGAACCCACTTCTCCCCCAAACCTTCGCTTCCCTCCTGTCCACGAAGCAGCCCAGCTCAACCATGACCAAGAAGCCGACGGCTTATGTGCGCCCTATGGATGGTCAGGACCAGGCGGGCAGTTATTCACCAGATCTCAAGCCTCCTCCAGAACCGTTGGAGCCACTACTGAGTCCAACCATCAACCACGTCAAGTCGGAGGAATTGCTTCATTATTTGGAGGTCAGTCTTGTATTTTAGAGCATTGTAATGGATACTATTTGACTTGTTTGATTGTACAAGGTAATTAACTTTAGCATTAACACGGGTGCACACGATCATGCTAGCAACACGCGTCACGATACTAATGTACGTATTGATGTCAGGATGTAACCTATAATCGAAACCCTGGGGGTTCTTTCATTCGTCCGTGTTGCCATCGTCTTATTGGATGAGTCGTTCGTGTCATAAGAACTCACTTCTAGCCTCTGGTTATGACGGCTGGAACTCCATGAAGTCAAGACACTGTTTGCATTTTAGCCATACGGTTGTTCTTACACTGTCGCAACTTTTGCGATATGAGTCGGCCCTAGTCTGGTGGCTGAACCTACACCCATTTTGAGGGACCACTAGGAATTTCAGAGGGAACTTTAACTATCGCCCTCCAAGAGAACTTCAACCATGCCAATAAAAGGCGGAGAACATAAAGTATGAAATAGGCCATGTTCCCTGCCTCAATTGCGGAGTCTGCTAATACAAGGCTTAAATTGGCCAGTGGGACGTTTGAGGAAGCTAGCTACCGTCAGGCAAATGTTGCAGTAGCTGAGGCAAAAATAAATGGGTTTGGGCCATGGAGAATGACTTCCATACGGCTTTGTTGAGGTTCCGGTGCGTAATCGGACTGGAGGTGGAAGCAGTGCACTGTCTACACTGTGCTCAGGACATTTTTAATCTGTGGAAGGAAAGGTTCCAAGAGCTCCTCAATCCCACCAAACTGCCTTCTATGGATGAGACTGGGTCAGGTGACTCGTACATGGGTTCCTCCATCTCTGGTTTGGAGGTTGCCGAGGTGATCAAAAAGGTACTCTGTGGCAGGACCTCGGGGTGGATGAGATCCGCCCAGAGTTTCTCAAGGTCTTAGATGTCGTGGGTCGGTCTTGGCTGACATGCCTCTGCAACATCGCATGATCTTCCGGGGAAGTACTTCTCGATTGACTGGGTTAGTGGTTCCTTTTTTTTAATGAAGGGGGAGCGAAAGGTGGGTTCAAATTGCTTGGAGGGGATCACACTCCTCAGTCGCCCTTGCACAGGTTACTTGGGGATACTGGAAAGGTAGATCCGTTGAATAGATGAACCTTGGATAAAGGGGTAGCGATGGGGTGTTAGTCCAGGTTGTGGAACTGCGGATTAGCTCTTCAACTTCGGCAGTATTGGTAATGATGCATGGGGGTTTGTCCAACCTCTGTGGTTTGTGGATCTGGAGAAGGTGTTTGACTGTGTCCCTTGGAGATTCCTGTGGAGGGTGCCACATGTAACATAGTGGATCAGACACCCTGATAAGGACTTGCTGTTTTCTGTACAAATGGTGTCAGAGCCTGGTTCGATAGGCGGGGTTTAGACTTTCCAGACGAAAGGGTTTAAGATAGGGTCACTCATTTTTTGAGGATGATGTGGTTCTGCGTCAGAATAAGGTACTGTGTTCTCCAGGTTTGGAATGAGATCCTACCCCAAGTGAAGGACTTTAAGTATCTTGGAGTCTTGTTCACGAGTGAGGGAAGAACGGTGTATGAGTTCGGGCGATAGGCGGATCGGGGGCAGCAAGCGCAGTAACGCGGACTTTGCACCGAACTGTGGTGGTAAAAAAGGTGCTAAAACAAAAGATGAAGCTCTCTGTATACCAGTCAATCCATGTCCCTACCCTCAACTATGGTCCTGAATCGTGAGTCGTGACTGAAAGAACAAAATTGTGGGTACAAGCAACCGATGACTTGAAAGGTGGCTGGGCTCTCCCTTAGAGATAAGGTGAGCAGGATGGTCACCGGGGAGAGGCTCGGAGTAGAGTCGCTCCTCTAAGTTGAGGTGACTTGGGCGTCCTATCCAAGCTTGTGAGGCCTTCAGGTCATGCAGTAGACCGGGCACAGACGGTCTCTCAGCTGGCCTTAAAATGCATTAGGGCCCCTGGGAAGAGCTAGACGCTGTAGCAGGGGAGAGGAAAGTCTGGGCCTCCCTGTTGAAGCTGCTGCCCCCACGACCAAATTATGGATTAAGGTTATAAAATGGGATAAGACTATTTTTTTTATTTTTTTTTATTTGTTGCCTTTTAATTTCAAATCTCGCGTCAGGCCGTGCCCATATACAAATGTTGGTACAATAGTTCCACTATTTTTAAATTTTAAAGGCTTTGTACATGTAAAACAATTGGATTTTCATGTATGTTTTGTAATTACAAAATACATTTTCTAATTTTTTTATTAGTAGCCTTTTAAATTGAATATTTCAAAGGCACTGATTCCATAATTCAGCCTAAACTTATTGTTGTGATTTACTAAAGTTTCATAGAAGACTTTGACCCCTAATGTCAGAACGACTTATTTGCATTTTCCTGGTACAATATTAACATCTGTGATGATTCCAATGTTACGTAACCTGTATCAACATACAAAACTGCAATCTTTTTGCTTTGGTCGCACACCCTCTTGTATTCCAGATATTGACAATAAAATGGGGGGAAAAAATGATTGGAATAAAATATACTTTGTCTATTTTGACATGATTGATTCTGATCTGGCTTAGTCAGAACAACTGATCTGAAATGTACTTGACTGTACTGACCAGTACCTGAATAACATGGTAGTTTCCACCTTGACTTATGTTGTAAATGTTTTGTTGTTGCACTTTATTGTGTTGGCTTGTTGTTGTGTTTCATAAGTCAAGATGGTTGATGGTATTTACTAGGATGCATAACAAATGTACCTTTTCTTCTTTATTTGGTCTAGTGTTTAAAAATTTGATCAAAATTTGATTTTCTGTATTTTAATGAACACATTGACAAACGTCATTGCTGAGCCAGAACAGTTCAATATTGAAACTGATTCAAATACATTTTTTATTTTACACTGAATTTTCCTTACTTTTTTTTCCCCTCACAGACAAAGACCGAGAGACTGGTTTGTGTGGAAGACATTTTAAGGGTGAGTTAATAGTCAAATAAACTGATTTGCATCAAAGGCTTTAATTGAAATTCACATGATTTTTGAAGGCGTGTCAATATAGTTTGACATTTTATGTAAATCTTAAAAAACTACCTTAAATGAGAATTTTTATTGTATTTTTATGGCTGACCAACTCTGCTTTAAGTACAATTTGGTCAAATAAGTTTTGTTGTCTTTGCTTTTTGGTCACGATCATCATTTTCTCATGGGATAGAGAACAGGGTCGTTTCAAGGTCACTGCAAATATATTTCAAGGTTGTTTATTTCTAAAAAAAATTCAACACTTTTCTGGAAAATTTTATCGTAATGATTTGCAAGAAACATTTAGGATTGACAGGTTATTGGCTTTATATATTGATAAGATGTTGGATTCACGTCCCACGTTATTTATGAAACCAATCTACACAGAAATGTAAAGGTATTAATTAATAAAGAAATTATAAAAATCTTTTTTTTTTTTACTTTTAGGAACTGATCCATCCATGGCCTCCTCTTCTCTCACCTTTACATACTTTTAAGGAGGATCCAGACTTGGCGACGATAGTGAAGGTAACTAATGAACAACAGTTTGGCTTCAGATCAATGTATTTGGTAATCAGTAAAGTTTTACTAAACGGTTGAACCAGATTTTGTCATTAAGATTCTATGTAGTTGAAAAAAGGTAGTGAGCGTGGAAATGAGTTTGATGAGAACAAATAAACCAGAACAAAATCAGTGTTATAAATGTTTTAGAAAGTGAAAACGATGACCCGTGTCTTTGTTTCTACAGGAAGTAAAAGTTGTTTCCTCTGGTCCCGTACAAAGTGAGTCAACTCGACTTCTGGATTGAAATAATCGTTGACTAACGCTATAAAAAGCCGTTGGCTCCAGGCCTCGATTTATTAATGGCTTTGGAATTTTACAATTGGTTACGTTCCGTGATTAACTTCTGTAATCCCTAAATTTGTCTCACAGGAATAGACTTGCACTCTCCTGGAATTCCTCCTGTGCCCGACCTGCAGAGCTCGGCATCGTAAGTGAACTGATTCAGATACACAGTGTTTCCTCGCCGTGAAGAGGTTCACCTTCTGCAGTCTCACACTTTAACTTGACACTCGGTACTACGTATTCAAATATATTGTATTAAGCTGCAGCTGAAAACACTAGAGTTCATTGTCTTTGTTCACACTGTTACAAACGGATGATTTATTTTAACGACAGATAACCTTAATAACAACCACAGAACTTTGGTGCCAACAAAAGAGTGAACTCCCATGATGCATTTCTACACACTGCTCTGTTTAGAGACGGCTGATTGGTCGCTACAATTGTGTATTTTTAATTATATATGTTACTACGTCAAAAGTGATCTTCCGCTGGGATGGGTTGCTGGGCGGCAAAGCATTATAGGAGCCGTTCATTTGACTGAGAGGGATGTAAACTTGTATTAGATTAGATCAACTTTATTGATCCTCTGGAGGTCTCCTTCGGGAAATAGTTTTTCCAGCTCACAACACAGACGATAGATTCATGAAACAAGAACAAAGTGCAATAAAAAGAAAATGCAAGATGACACGATCCAAGTCTAAATATAATTAAAAATAACAAAATGCAAAGGATAAAAAGATTAACATGGAATAGAATCGTCCTTTCACTCCTGCCCCCAAACTCAGGGACTCATCCATTCCTTGTGCCTTTAGGCTGTTTAATTCTGAGTCTATTAGTGTTGCATCATGGGAGGAGCATTCGTTTACTCCTGAATGTCAGCTTTTAAGTTTATGTAAATGTTGTTTATTCATACAAAATTGAAAAATAAAATGGTCACTATCTTCGGAAAAAAATGACAACAATAATTCCGGCGATAAATGAACGACCTCTGTGAACTGACATACAGAGAATATGAAAGAAGATGCTTTTCCTTGCAAATTATTGTACCACGTCAAAAATAGGGTTCAAAGAAGACTTGTGTTTATTAGTGGTGTGTATTTGGCAAGAATCTGGTTATGCAATTGTACAACATATGTCCAAACATCAGCTTTAAAAGCTGCTGGAGTCACTGTATCCTCTCGTCCTCAGTCATCGCTGGGATCTCGCAGGATTTCATTGTTCTAAATTTCTACATTTTTAAATAAATAAAAATCTGATACTTTATACACCCTTTATTGAAATATAAACCCATAAAATAACTGTGATAAATATTACATTTCAAAGCCTTAAAAATATCTAAAACATTTTGAATAAACATTTTTAATTTGTGACAGTGAAACAAATTTTTGTCTTGGACACTGAGAACATCACAGAAATAGTTGGAGCTCTCACTAGAAAAGAAGAGATGAACAAAACTAGGGATGTGTTGATGAAGCTTCATGAAACAGTGTCATTATCTTCAGAGTCCACTAGATGGCGTCTTTGCACCATTTTCCTTTGTTTTAAACATGTACTCTGAAGAAACTTCACATCATTTTTAAACTGAGTGCGCCACCTACTGACCCCCGAACAACATGACACTGTTTCATGAAGCTTCATCAACACATCACTGAACTCAACACAAAGTGAAATGAAAATGTACAGAAAACGTGGTGAACCAGTGTTTGTGGTGTTTGTAGTGTGGTGGACGACATCAAGGAAGAGTCTGCGAGCTCCAGCGAGTCGGACGGCTCCAGGTCCGAGTCGGACGGGGAAAGTGCCGCCGTGGACTCTCAGCCTCCCGCCGGCTGCTCCACCACTGAGGTAACGCCGTCTCTTATTCGCCAGGAAGTCTCCATTTCCACATCTTTGAGCCCTCGATATCGCTCTATTCATAGACCCACGCTGCGGCAGTGACCCGGGGCGACTGGCAGCTCGGGAACTGGATCGGGTCCAGCCAACAGATTCCCGGCAGCGACTGCCAAGGAGGATCACGTGTTCACGAGGGTCCCCGCGAGCGCGTCCCACCCCCCGGCGGAGCCGGCGCTCCCTCCAGGGAATCTCGGCTTTCACCTCCGCGGGAACATCGCATTGGCGACGGTTCAGATCCCGAACGTCGTGTCGAGAGCCAGGAAGGAAGTCAGGAGAAGCAGTCGGTCGTCCAGCAAACCGGTCGTGCTCCCGGAAAGATCGTTTGTCCTGTTAAATCTGAGGCGGAAGTGAAATCAGCGCAGATCAAAGAAGTCCTCACAGACCGACCGAAGGTGAAAACGAAAACACACAAGAAAAGTAGCCACGCAGAAGCTAGAAAGACTTCCAAACACGCCTCCCTGGAGCTCAGCAAGAAGAAGCTCAGAGCGGAGGACCTGACGCCACGTTGCCCACCCGAGCCCTCCCCGGCGCCCCCTGCAGTCAAACCTGCACAAGTCAAGTCGGCGAAGGCCGCGGACGAGCCTCAAAAGACCCCCGGCTCTCATAAGGACACCAAGAAAAGCAGACATGATAGAAAAGGTTCTCAGAGGCCGTCACGGCCGCCCGTGACCCTGGTGGTGAAGATCAAGCTCAGTCTGCTCTCGAGACCGCCTCGGGCCCCCGGGCCCCATGATGAGAAACCCCCGAGCGCCAAGAGGACGTCGGCGCCGGAAGAAAAAGACGGCAATGAAAAGAGTCAAAAGCACAGCAGCAAGAAGTCGAGGACTGAAACGGTGACGAGAGAAAACGATGCTCAAACACTGAGGAGCAAAAAATAATGTTTGTTTGTTCTCAGGTTGATATGAATGTGAAAACCAAGAAAAGAAAACTGGAAAGTAAAAAGTCCGCCCCGGCTGTAAAACAGGAGTAAGTGAACCCAGTTCGTCGTAGTTTCATGTTTCAACAGAGTGTTTCTCTGACACGAACAGAAGCTGCGAAACAGTGGGGGGTCTGGAGCCAAAGAAGCTCAAGAGAAGTCACTCGACTCTTCCAGTAGCCAAGAAGGAATCGAAGCCTCACAAGTCTGACCAGACCAAAGAAGCTCCAGACGCTCACAAGAAGAAGAGCGAGAAACGAGAGCATGTGCTCGGTGAAAAGGTACTTTTGGGTTTTGTTATTTAGCGCCCCCTGTAGTCAGTCATGGGCATTCATTTAATAATTTATGTTGTGTTTAAACATTGACAAAACATTTTTGATCTTTCATGTTATCATTTAAATTTTACTCATATTGAAAGGTTGAATATATATATATATATTTATATATATCTATATACATACATACATACATACAGAGAGTTTGATATTTTATTTAAAAAATAAAGTTCCTATATTCAATGTTTTTATCCGTAGCCTTTTAAATTTAATCTAAAACAATGGTATAATAGTTACCAGTTACCAATGCTCAACGTTTGAAAAGTTAAATTCTTACAAGTCAATCTTCAGATGTCACTGATGCACTTTCATAAGATGCAGCAGATTTCACACAGACCATCGTCAGAAAGTGTGTTTTTATAACTAGAGGATCTATAATATACAATGACATCTGCTCTTCTTGACCAAATTCTATAAATTTATTCATTTTGTCAATCTTCCTAAACTTTCATATTTGATTAAAATACTGTGACTTTTTTTTTTCAGAAGCAATCATCTTCCTCCAAGACGAAGTCTGGGACTCGCAGGCCGCTGCTCAACTTTGGAGACCAGTACGTTGTTTAATGGAATATTCACACATTCAGAAGCTTCTCTTTCTTCCTGGAGCAACACAAATATTTAGTTTGATGGGGACTCGTCAGATTTGTGACCTACTTTCTGTTGATCTGCAGGAATCTATTGCTGTAGGAATCTATTCACTCTGTGTAGCCTCTACTTGTGCAGACTTTAAAGTCCTGTTGGGTTTAGAGTGTTGTTCTTGAATCATGTGTTTAAAAAAAAAAAAAAAAAAAAATTCCCTCATGGGTCACAATCCAGTGAAGCTTCATGTTGTTCAGAGGTCAATAGGTGGCGCCATCAGTTTAACAATGACGTGAAGTTTATTCAGAGTACATGGACAAAACAAAGGAAAATAGTGCAGGGACGCCATCTAGTGGACTCTGAAGATAATGACACTGTTTCATGAAGCTTCATCAACACATCACTAACATCTAGTGGACTCTGAAGATAATCACACTGTTTCATGAAGCTTCATCAACACATCACTACCATCTAGTGGACTCTGAAGATAATGACACTGTTTCATGAAGCTTCATCAACACATCACTACCATCTAGTGGACTCTGAAGATAATGACACTGTTTCATGAAGCTTCATCAACACATCACTACCATCTAGTGGACTCTGAAGATAATCACACTGTTTCATGAAGCTTCATCAACACATCACTACAATCCAGACTTATTAAGTCATGTCCTGCAATTCATTGACTTCAAGGCGACAAGAAGCTGGTGCGGTTTTATAGTATTACTCCGAGCTATACGACCAAGTCTTATGGAGTAGTACAAGTACAACTAGTCAAGAAACATCACAAAGTTTAACTACACAAACTGGTGCATTAATTTGAAGTAAAAACAAATAAAATAAAATAATGCTGTCAATGTAATGCAGAAAATACAAGATTGTAATTGTGTTTTTATTTTTAAAGTTTTTTCTGCTTCAAACATTTGAGCTCCTTGTTCAGTGAGATTTATTGGCGTGTAAATGAAAAACGTTCTAATGTCTCCCGCAGGCAACACTCGGCGAAGCACTACATCAAAGAGGCCAAGAAACTGAAGCACAAAGCCGACGCAGAGGTTTGTTCACGTGACTCCCACTCGCGCAAACACGAGGCTGATGCTCGACCTCAGTCCGACAGGCTCAGCAAAGCCTTGAACTACCTGGACGCCGCCATGTACTTCGTGGAGAGCGGCATCGCCATGGAGCAGCACCCGCAGCTGCCTCTGTCCGCCTACACCATGTTCGCCGAGACCGTGGAGCTGCTCAAGTAAGAACCGGTCCACGGGTCAGGACCCCGGCAACGGATGAGTCGTCGCTAAAACTTGACTCTCGCAGGTTCGTGGTGAAGCTGAAGAGCGCCGACGACGTGGCCTGGTCGCCGTCGGAGAAGGACTTCGTCGTTCTGTGGTAAGAGAAACATTTTACTATGATTTATTTCTTTAATATTTTTTATTTCAATTCATTATTTTATTTTATCATAATATTGAATAATTGAATATTATATTATTGAATAAAAATGTTTGAATATTTTTTTACACACAGGGTTTGATTTTCTAATTCCAATAATTCAAAAAAAAAAAAGGTGTAAATTCAATATTTTTTAATTCATAGTCTTTTAAATTCAATATCAACACGTTGGTATAACAGAGTCACCAGACATTACCAACAGAGCACCGATCTACTGGATCAAACTTTCAGTCAATCATAATAACTCTATTATACAAATGTTTTTGTATTGAATTAAGTGGATACAAAATGTTTTTTTTAATTTGGAACATTTGTTTTTCAATTCTTTGTATTGGAATATCAGACTCCATGTGTAAATAAAATATCTCTCTCTCTCTCTATATATATATATATATATATATATATATATATATATATATATATATAGAAATTCATTTTGAAAATATTTTTTTAAGTCATTGATTAAAAATAATTAAACACAATTTAAATTCAACCATTCAATTATTTAAGAAAATGGAAGCATCAACAAACAAACCTTTAATATATAAATGATTCAATTAAATGATTCAACACAATAAAATGGCAACAATTTTTCAATAAAAGAATCCAAACGTAAACCTTTCAAATGTTTGATCCAACCTTGAAGTCTCTGACGAACTTCTCCTGCAGTCTGAGGTGTCAGGCTCTCCTGCAGATGGCGATGTTCCAGCAAAAGCAAAAAACCGCACTTAACTACTCGAAGACTCTGGCGGATCACTTCAGTGTGAGTGTCTGTGGCGCCCCCTGCTGGTCGTCTCTCCTGAACCTGACCTCTGACGACCTCTTTGATTTCAGACCTCGGCTCCCGTGAAGCAGGATCCTCCCGGAACGTTCAGGTAAGACCCGCCCGTCGTTCACCTGCCGGGTCTCTCGCCTCAACTTCCTGTCCGTGCTGCCTCAGGGGCTCCAGTACTCCGTCCCCCATGCCCGCGGTGCCGTCCCCGGCGTCGTCCAGCGGCTCCAGGCAGAGCGGCCCGGGACCCGTCGCCATCCCAGAGTCCATCGGTCAGATGACCATCGCCTACGTCAACATCACCACGCTGTGTCTGAGTGCTCACAACATGTGGGAGCAGGCGGAGGAGCTGGCGAGGCACGGCAGCGGTAGGTGTGGCTTGTTGTGAGGGGGAGGAGCTTGTTGTGAGGGGGGGGCTTGTTGCGAGGGGGAGGAGCTTGTTGTGGAACAATATGTTTCCTTCAGGTACTCACTTTATCACGAGGCAGGGACACCCTGGACAGATCGCCAGCAGATCACAAAGAGACAAACAACCACATAATGTGTTTTTCTAAAAAATATTTACTAAAAATAGATTTAATGTATTACCTCATGAAACTCCATAGTATCACTCCGCCAGTCACCGTACTTTTACTCCATGAGTCTACTCCGTGATTTACTGTAGTATTACTCCGTGAGTCACTGTAGTATTAATCCATGAGTCTACTCCGTGAGTCACTGTAGTATTAATCCATGATTCTACTCCGTGATTTACTGTAGTATTACTCCGTGAGTCAATGTAGTACCACTCTGTCATTCACTGTAGTACCACTCCGTCAGTCACCGTAGTATTACTCCTCGAGTCTACTCCATGAGTCACTGTAGTATTGCTCCATGATTCTACTCCGCGAGTCACAGTAGCATTACTCCGGCAGTGACTGTAGCATTACTCCGCAAGTGACAGTAGCATTACTCCGCAAGTCACAGTAGCATTACTCCGCAAAACACAGTAGCATTACTCCGCAAGTCACAGTAGCATTACTCCGCCAGTCACTGTATCATTACTCCGCCAGTGACAGTAGCATTACTCCGCAAGTCACAGTAGCATTACTCCGCAAGTGACAGTAGCATTACTCCGCAAGTCACAGTAGCATTACTCCGCCAGTCACTGTAGCATTACTCCACCAGTGACAGTAGCATTACTCCGCCAGTGACAGTAGCATTACTCCGCAAGTCACTGTAGCATTACTCCGCCAGTCACTGTAGCATTACTCCGCAAGTCACTGTAGCATTACTCCGCCAGTCACTGTAGCATTACTCCGCAAGTCACAGTAGCATTACTCCGCCAGTCACTGTAGCATTACTCCGCAAGTCACAGTAGTATTACTCCGCAAGTCACAGTAGTATTACTCCGCCAGTCACTGTAGTAGTACTCTGTGAGGCACTATAGTATTACACACTGGGTTACTGTAGTGTTACTCTGTACACTATTACTCCAAGATATTCTACAGTAGTATTACGAAGCCACTCGATGCTCGATGTTCTTAACAGTCAGAAATGTAGTTTGTTTTTTTCAGTATGAAGCAGCAAATGATGTCAAATTAACGTGAAACAGAAACTGATGTTTGTTTCGTGTCAACATGTCTCAGGTCTGCTGACGGACCTGGACTCTGTCATGGGGCGACTGACTCTGGCCTCCGGCGTGACCTCAGTGGTGCGTTACGCCCGACAGGGCGTGGCCTGGTTCAGGCTGGACGCCCGGAAGGTAAAGTGACCCGGACTCTGACCCGGAGGCGCAGACGCCTCGCGTGCCTTGGAATCAAAACAAAAAACCACGTCGACCTACGACATCACTGGACTCGGCAGCAAAAAAAAAAAAAAAAACATTTTTTGTTTGTGAATATTTATATAATTTGCACTTTACACGAGTCGAGTCGCGGCGGCCATCTTGATCCTCATTTTCTCACGCAGGAACAAATAAAACTTTCTTTAACTCACTCTTTCCTTCCACGGTGATTCTTGATCGACGCTCGAGAGTATCGTGGATGGAAGTCAAACTTCTCGTCTTCTGAACGTTTGTTCCTCACGATAAACATCCGTCTCTAGTTTCAAAGCTTCAGGTTCGTCTTCCTGTCGCTGCGGAACTTTATTCTCCCCGAGCCGCGAAATTAGACGAAAACTAATGTCGATTTAATTATTTGAATCTTTATTCAAATGTTCGCTCTATTCAAAACCCTCCGACGCCGACCTGCAAGGGCTTCTGGGAAAACGTGTGAAAGACTTTGATCAATAAACACTGGAGTCGACTCGTTTCATTGGAAATCTTTGTTTATTTTTCCGAAGAATCTTTATTTCTTTTATTTACAGAGTTTGTAAAAGTCAACTGTACAAAACAAAACGACACGCCTCAGGTGTCGGACTCTCCGGGGAAGTTGGGGTTGGAGAAGGCGGGCTGGAGGGAGGAGAGGAGGTTAAGAGAGGGAGGTTAAGAGAGGGAGGGCGAGACAAGAACGGAGGGCGAGACTCACCACGTCGATGCGTTGGCTGCTCTTGCTCGGGAGACTCAAGCCGCTCATCTTGTAGCCTCGCACGTTGAAGACGTAGTACACGGCGCCGGCCACCAGGCAGACCAGGAGCACGGCCACGATCACGCCGATGGCGATCAAACTTCCCTCTGCGGGAAAGTAACCATGACGACGGAAAACAATCTCGCAGTCGTTTACTGTCGTACTCACGGTCCAGTCCTGAGGCATCCGTCGGGAAAATAGGTTTTCCATCATCGTCCGTCGTGTAATCTGGAGAAGAAACGTAACTTCTGATGATTTAAAGTAATTTTATTGAATATTTTCTATATTTTAAGGTGTCACCAGACATGACCAACAGACCACCGAGCTACTGGATCAAACTCAGCCAATCAGGCGACTCACAGACGATCACGTGACCTAATGACGCTCAAGTTAATCCAATCACGGCTGATTCCAGAGAAATTGTTTTGTCTGGTGTTTATATTGAATTTAAAATAAATAATAATAAATAAATCTAAAATTATAAAGTTTTTCTGACAGATAATTAATTATTAGTTTTTTATGTCATTAATAGTTCAAATTTAATCAAGACTTTAAAGTGTTATTCCTAAAAATACCAAAATATAATATAAAAAAGTAAGTAAAAACTAGTGATGTGTCGGTGAAGCTTCATGAAACCGTGTCATGTCGTTCCGAGGTCAGTAGGTGGCGCCGCCACGAGCTTACACTGGCGGTGTCTGCAGGCGAAGCCTCTCTTCTCCAGACAGTTGTTGTCGTTCCAGCGTCCGTCGTCGAACATCTCCACGCAGTTCTCCTGCGCCGCCTCGCCGGGGTGGAAGGCGGAGTTGGGCTCCCCGGGGGCCCAGTTGAGGAACGCCAGCGCCGACCCGTCCGTCCAGCCCCAGCCGACTGTAGAGGGGTCAGAGTTCACTCCGGTGTCCGTCGTACTTCGGGGCGCGACTTACAGTTGGCGTCTCTGGTGAGTCCGATCCAGACGTGGTGTTTCCTGGTGTAGTTGAGGCTCCGGATGAACTCCAGCTCCGCCCGGCTGTGGATCGACGCCAGCTCCGCCTTCACCTCAGCGCAGTAGTGGCGCGAGTCCGGCCAGGAGAAGCCCTGCGGCCCGTTGTACACGAAGTAGCAATGGCGGCCGTACGGCCTCCAGAACGGCAGACACTTCCCGTCCCCGGGCGCCGGCGTGGGCGGCGGCTTGTCTGGGCGAGGATTAGACGGTTAGACTTGTGACCACGTTTGCGGAGGAACTTCTCTACCTGAGGAGATCTTGCACAGGAACGCCTTGGCCTCGTCGCACCGGGTGTCGTTCCAGGTCCCGTGGAAGAAGCGCGAGGCGTGCATGCTGACGCAGCCCTCGCCCGCCACGTTTGTGGGCTCCCCGGGGCCCCAGTGGGTGTAGAACACCGGCCACCCGTCCGACCACGCGTAGGAGCCGTCGGCGTCGTCCTGAAGGGGGCGCGCTTGAGTCACGCGGGTCTCTCGGGCGGGTATTATCGACTCACCTGTCGCCGGAGTCCAATCCAGGCGTCGGCCCGGCCCTGCAGGACGGCGCCGGCCAGGAAGGCCTGGTCGTAGCTCATGTCCACGCTGGCCAGGTCTCCGCCCTGCTGCTGGCACGTCGCCCGCGCCGCCTCCCAGGTCGCGACCTCCTCCACCAGACGGTAGCAGCTGCTGTACCAGGACACGTAGTCGGCCGGGCAGGGGCTCCTGGTGGGGGGCGGCGGGGGGACGGACTGGGCTGGAGGGCGAGAGAAAGAGAGTCAGTCACAGGAACACGCGACCTCCAGTCGACCTCCAGTCGACCTCCAGTCGACCTCCAGTCGACCTCCACTCACATTTGTCCCTGGAGCAGACGAAGCTGTGAGGCTTGTGACAGGCGTCATCGTTCCATCGACCGGTGACCAGGTGACTGTGGGTCAAGGCCACACAATGTTCCTGCGAGAGAGAAGTTCAGTGAACTCATCAGTAAAGCTGCATGATGACAGTGAATCTTCATGCTTCGTAGTATTACTTTGTTAGGCTCCGTATATTACTTGGCATAGTTTAGTAATATTATTCTGCATAGTTTAGTAGTATTACTTGGCATAGCTTCGTAGTATTACTTGGCATAGTTTAGTAGTATAACTTGGCATAGCTTTGTAGTATTACTTGGCTAACTTAGTAGTATTACTTGGCATAACTTCTTTGTATTACTTGGCATAGCTTAGTATTATTACTTGGCATAGCTTTGTAGTATTACTTGGCATGGCTGCATAGTATTACTTGACATAGCTTAGTAATATTACTTGGCATAGCTTCGTAGTATTACTTGGCTAACTTAGTAGTATTACTTGGCATAACTTCTTTGTATTACTTGGCATAGCTTAGTATTATTACTTGGCATAGCTTTGTAGTATTACTTGGCATGGCTGCGTAGTATTACTTGACATAGCTTAGTAATATTACTTGGCATAGCTTCATAGTATTACTTGGCATAGCTGCGTAGTATTACTTGGCGTAGCATCGTAGTATTACTGTGTGAGGCTCTGTAGTATTACTTGGCAAGGCTTTGTAGTATTACTCGGCGTAGCTTAGTATTATTACTTGACATAGTTTAGTAGTATGAATTGGCGTAGCTTTGTAGTATTACTTGCCATAGTTTAGTAGTATTACTCGGTGTAGCTTCGTAGTATTACTCTGCAAGGCTCTGTAGTATTACTTGGCATAGCTTAGTAGTATTACTCTGCGAGGCTCTGTAGTATTACTTGGCATAGCTTAGTAGTATTACTTGGCGTAGCTTCGTAGTATTACTCTGCGAGGCTCTGTAGTATTACTTGGTGTAGCTTCGTAGTATTACTTGGCAATGCTTTGTGGTATTACTTTATAAGGCTTCGTAGTATAACTTTGTAAGTCGCACAACTGTGTTTTAAAAGTATTTAAAAGCTGGTGTACTTCATGTATAAATCAAACCTGGTCACTAACAGAGGTATAAAAACACCATAAGTTATAAGTATGTTTACCGTTCCTCCGGCGTTGTTGGGCTCGTTCTGGTTCCAGTTGGTGTAGAGGACTGGACTGACTCCGTCGCTCCAGGCGTACTGGTTCTCCACCAGCAGGTCGGACAACCCGATCCACGTGGGCAGCTCCAGGTCCCTCAGGTAGCTGGACACGAAGTCTAGAAGAGGAGGAGCGTCCATGAGAGACTCGGACGTGAGCTCAGACGCTGACGACGCTACCGTTCTCGTATAGAGAGTCGATGACGGCGAGATCTGCTCCCTGGTCCTGACACCAGCTGCGAGCGTGAGACCAGTTGGCCTTGAGCTCGTTCTTCTTCCCCTTGAACATGAAGCACTTGTTGTTGAACCGCAGCCATCCTGGAGGAGCAACAGGCGTTAGAGGTAGGATGTTAAGAACCTGTTGATACGATGCATAGTGATACTGTAGTAACAAGTATTTATGTGTAGTATTGTCCAGTACTTGACTCTGGTGTTGTGATAGTGTAGTAACAAGTATATATGTGTAGTATTGTCCAGTACTTGACTCTGGTGTTGTGATAGTGTAGTAACAAGGATATATATGTAGTATTGTCGAGTACTTGACTCTGGTGTTGTGATAGTGTAGTAACAAGTATATATGTGTAGTATTGTCCAGTACTTGACTCTGGTGTTGTGATAGTGTAGTAACAAGTATATATGTGTAGTATTGTCCAGTACTTGACTCTGGTGTTGTGATAGTGTAGTAACAAGGATATATGTGTAGTATTGTCGAGTACTTGACTCTGGTGTTGTGATAGTGTAGTAACAAGTATTTATGTGTAGTATTGTCCAGTACTTGACTCTGGTGTTGTGATAGTGTAGTAACAATTATATATGTGTAGTATTGTCCAGTACTTGACTCTGGTGTTGTGATAGTGTAGTAACAAGTATATATGTGTAGTATTGTCCAGTACTTGACTCTGGTGTTGTAGTATTTACAGACCACATGACTCTTGACGAAGTCGTAACTGCTTTCATTTGTTTTCAAACCAAAATATGTCCAAACATCAGCTTTAAAAGCTGCTGGAGTCACTGTATCCTCTCGTCCTCAGTCATCGCCGGGATCTCATTGTTCCTTTAACTACGGAGGATGTAATGGCTGCTGCCATCTAGTGTCTAGAGGTTAAACTGCAGCTCACAGATGAACTCTCAGAGGGTCCTGGCGACACAGTACCTGCAGGACAGTTCCCCTCCCAGGGCTGTGTGGGCGGCGGCGGCGTGTGATCGTCTCCGTGGTACTTCTTGCAGACGTAACCGGCGCCGGCGCGACCGCAGTTGGCGTCGTTCCATCCACCTGAGGGTCAGACGTGAGTCCTGAGGTTCTAAAGCAGGACCTCAGGACCTCAGGAACAGGTACCTTGGTGTCTGTTCATCTGAACACACTGTTCCTCGCCGTTGGCATTGTTGGGTTCACCAGCGGCCCAGTGAGTGTAGGTCAGAGGAGAGTGATCCACCCACCTGTTCGTTTACATGTTAGGTTAGGTAGAACTTTATTGATGTACATGACAGTGTAATACCTATCATTTCAAAATACATTTTAGAAAATCTATATTTTAACAGAGTTTTGTCTCGTTTCATTATGAGAGTAGTACTACAGGAGACTCTATAGCAGGGTATTACTCCAGAGTGTCGTGGAGTAGTACTACATAGTCTACTGGAGAAATACTACAAAGTGTCATGGAGTAATAGTACAGAGTCTCCTGAAGTAATACTACAGAGTCTTTTGGAGTAATACTACAGAGTCTCCTACATAAGTACTACAGGGTCTACTGGAGTAATACTACAAAGTGTCATGGAGTAATACTACAGATTGTCGTGGAGTAATACTACAGAGTCTCCTAGAGAAGTACTACAGAGTCTACTGGAGTAATACTACAAAGTGTCATGGAGTAATACTACAGAGTCTTTTGGAGTAATACTACAGAGTGTCGTGGAGTAATACTACAGTCTCCTCGAGTAGTACTACAGAGTCTACTGGAGTAATACTACAAAGTATCATGGAGTAATAGTACAGAGACTCCTGAAGTAATACTACAGAGTCTTTTGGAGTAATACTACAGAGTGTCGTTGAGTAATACTACAGAGTCTCCTAGATAAGTACTACAGAGTCTACTGGAGTAATACTACAAAGTGTCATGGAGTAATACTACAGAGTGTCGTGGTGTAATACTACAGAGTCTCCTAGAGAAGTACTACAGAGTCTACTGGAGTAATACTACAAAGTGTCATGGAGTAATACTACAGAGTCTTTTGGAGTAATACTACAGAGTGTCGTGGAGTAATACTACAGTCTCCTCGAGTAGTACTACAGAGTCTACTGGAGTAATACTACAAAGTATCATGGAGTAATAGTACAGAGACTCCTGAAGTAATACTACAGAGCCTCGTGGAGTAATACTACAGAGTTTCCTGGAGTAATACTACAGAGTTTCCTGGAGTACTACTAGAGTCACCTGGAGTAATACTACAGAGACTGAGAGTAATGGTTGATTCTTAGAAAATTAAATGATTTTAACTGTGCCATTAAGTCTGAAGATTACGGTAATATTAATATTAGTAATATGACATGTCTATTATCACTGACTCAGCACTTTGCTAATACTTCAATAATCTTCAGATCCTACATCAAGGTTTGGTCGAAAGAGCAAACACGTACTTGTACTCTCCTCCTGCGACCCCGAACATCCTCAGACCGATCCAGGCGGCAGAGACCTGCCCCGTGCCCACCATGCTGTTGACGTAGGCCTGCTCGTCCTGGCTCAGGATGGACACCAGGCGGGCCTTCTCCTGGTAGCAGCGCACCATGGCGGTGTGGAAGTCCACCACGTCCGTGTCGTTGTAGTAGTAGCAGATGTTGTTGTACTTCCTCCAGCCGGGGTTGGAGCCGCACTCGGGGACTGCGGGTCCAGACGAGGCTCATGAGCGTGACCCCGGGTGGGGGAGGGCGAGGGGGTCTGTTGCGGGACGTACCTGGGATGGGCGACGGTGGTACGGGGGGCAGCACCGGGGTCTTCCCTTTGGCGATCATACAGATCCAGTCCTGGTGCGCGTCGCAGTTCAGGTCGTTCCACCAGGAGAAGGTCCCGTTGGCGCTGCTCATCATCTCCACGCACTGCTCGCGGCCCTCGTGGTTGTTGGGCTCGCCGGGACCCCAGTTGGTGTGAGAGACCGGCGTGCCGTCGCTCCAGGAGTAACCTGAGGGGGGGCGGGTTCAGGTCAGGGGTCTGGGGAGAGGGGGGGGGGAGTCGATCGAAGACACACCTCCTTGGATGGCGTTGCTCTGGAGTCCGATCCACGAGTTGCCGCCTTTGGTGTAGGTGGCCAGGAACTCCTCCTCCTCCTGCATGTGGATGCTCACCAGGTCGGCGCCTCGGGACACGCAGTCCTCCAGAGCCGCGGACCAGCTCTTCCTCGCGGACCAGTCCACCTTGTGGAAGAGCTGCACACAAGCTGTGCGTCAATCTAAGGTTCGCCACGACGACACCAACACACATCAGCTTTAAAAGCAGCTCGAGTCACTGTATCCTCTCGTCCTCAGTCATCGCCGGGAGAACGTAATGACTGCTGCCGTCTAGTGGCCAGAAGTGTAAGTGCAACACAAAAACAAAAACTACTACTAAGCTATGCCACGTAATAGTACTAAGCTATGCAAAGTAATACTACTAAACTATGCCAAGTAATACTTCTTAACTATGCCAAGTAATACTTCTAAGCTATGCCAAATAATAGTACTAAGCTATGCCAAGTAATAGTACTAAGCTATGAAAAGTAATACTACTAAACTATGCCAAGCTATACTACTAAGCTATGCCAAGTAATACTACTTAACTATGCCAAGTAATACTTCTTAAGCTATGCCAAGTAATACTACTAAGCTAAGCCAAATAATAGTACTAAGCTATGCCAAGTAATAGTACTAAGCTATGAAAAGTAATACTACTAAACTATGCCAAGTTATACTACTAAGCTATGCCAAGTAATACTACTTAACTATGCCAAGTAATACTTCTTAAACTATGCCAAGTAATACTACTAAGCTAAGCCAAATAATAGTACTAAGCTATGCCAAGTAATAGTACTAAGCTATGCAAAGTTATACTACTAAGCTATGCCAAGTAATACTACTTAACTATGCCAAGTAATACTTCTAAGCTATGCCAAGTAATACTACTAAGCTATGCCAATTAATACTACGAAGCTATGCAAAGTAATACTACTAAGCAATGCCAAGTAATACTACGAAGCTATGCCAAGTAATACTACGAAGCTATGCCAAGTAATACTATGAAGCTATGTCCAAACATCAGCTTTAAAAGCTGCTGGAGTCACCGTATCCTCTGGTCCTCAGCAGACACGACATGAAAGGACATGATGAGCACTACCATCCAGTGGGCCAGGAGGTTTAATTGCAACACAAAAATGAACAAAGGTCGTGGATATTTTCATGTTAATTGTAAATTTAAAAATTAATTTATTTGATTGACACTTAGTTTTTAAACAACATTAATTGAAATATAAACCATAAAGTAAATGTGATAAAAATAACATGATTTGAATGTCAAAGTAAATAACGAGTTGAAGTCGGAGCCTCAACACAAGTCCATGTGGGACAGAACCAGGATGAGAACCATGGTTCTAGATGTTTCTTCTCACCCTGTAGCAGTTCCTGAAGTGCGGCTTGGAGGTCCAGGCGTTGGCGCAGCCCTGGGCCGGAGGCGGCGTGGGCGCCTTGGTGGGCGGACTGATGTCGGGTCGGCGTCGCTCGCACACGAAGGCGAACTTCTCCGAGCACTGCTTGTCGTCCCAGAAGCCTCCCACCTGACCCGTCGTCATGGCGACGCACGTCCCGTCACCGTTATCTACGAAACGGAACCGAAAACGTTAGGACCCGGAACCCTCGTCCCTGCTGCTGGTCCACAGACCCGGCTGGTTCCTGTCCCAGTGGGTGAAGGTCAGCGGGGAACCGTCCGCCCAGAGGTAGTCCACGCCGCCGCCGGTCCCGGCCGCCCTCAGGCCGATCCACCACAGACCCGTCTTCCCGGTCAGCGCCACCGTGAAGTGGGCCTGTTCGTAGCTGCGGACAAGGTGGAGTCACGGGGGAAGAACTGTGTCGCCATGACGACCAGCAAAACCACAGCTACAGAGATGAGTTCACTGGGAGGGAGGGAGTGTGGAAAGCCAACTCTTGGGAGGCGAGAGGATAGAGAGACCAGACGGCTGCTCTTAAGACTGGAACATGTTGGACTGTAATGTGTGGATATTTAAAAAAAATGAAATGAATGAAGTAAATACAAAAAATATATATATTATAAAATAATTAAGTGAAAATGTAAACAAGTAAATTAAGTACAAAAATAAATAATACAAATTTATAATACATACTAATTAAATCCAGTATTAATGATGAGAAAATCGGACAAAGGAATTTTTGAAACGTTACGTTCTGGTCGTTATAAATCTAACAATCTTTGATTTCAAGCTCCGTTCATTATTCGACCTGGTTTACACATAAAAGAGCATCGAAGAAAAATGTATAAAAATATGATAATATATTTCTAAAATCTTGTCGTGTAAAAACTGCAATTTATAAATCAGAATTTCATCTTAAAAACAGAAACATCATTTTGTGTTACTGTAGAAAATGAAAACTGCATTTTAAGGTTCTTTAATACTACGGTGTGAGCAGAGGAGGAAGTTTTAATGTTTTATTGAAATGTAGTTTTAAGCATTTAACCATTTTTGAATCATTGAATTCGATCATAACCTCCAACACAGATATGATTGAATTTATTTATAAATGACATAAAAATGTAACACTTAATGAAATAATAATAAATTAATAAACAACATTTCAATAAAATAATTTAAAGTTTCAAGTTAGAAACCATTACATTTTCTTATCGATCTGATATACTGACATAAATACAGTAAAAAATGTTCAAACTGAAAAATCAAACTAAAGTTATAATGCAGTAAAATATTTTTAAATGTAAAAAAGACAGAAAACCTTAAATAAACCCGGATGACATGAATATAAATGTAATTTAAAAGCAAGTTAAATTCAGCGAGTTCATCACAGTAGAGACAGTAGAGACAGTAAAGACAGAAGAGAAAGAAGAGACAGTAGAGACAGTAGAGACAGTAAAGACAGTAGAGACAGTGGAGACAGAAGAGAGGGTAGAGGCAGTAGAGACAGAAGAGACAGTAAAGACAGTAAAGACAGTAAAGACAGTAGAGACAGTAGAGACAGTAAAGACAGAAGAGAAAGAAGAGACAGTAAAGACAGTAGAGACAGTAGAGACAGTAGAGACAGAAGAGAGGGTAGAGGCAGTAGAGACAGAAGAGACAGTAAAGACAGTAAAGACAGTAAAGACAGTAGAGAGGGTAGAGACAGTAGAGACATTAGAGACAGAAGAGACAGTAGAGACAGAAGAGAGGGTAGAGACAGTAAAGACAGTAAAGACAGTAGAGAGGGTAGAGACATTAGAGACAGTAGAGACAGAAGAGAGGGTAGAGACAGTAGAGACATTAGAGACAGAAGAGACAGTAGAGACAGAAGAGAGGGTAGAGACATTAGAGACAGAAGAGACAGTAGAGACAGAAGAGAGGGTAGAGGCAGTAGAGACAGAAGAGACAGTAAAGACAGTAAAGACAGTAGAGAGGGTAGAGACAGTAGAGACAGAAGAGACAGTAGAGACAGTAGAGACAGAAGAGAGGGTAGAGACAGTAAAGACAGTAAAGACAGTAGAGAGGGTAGAGACATTAGAGACATTAGAGACAGAAGAGACAGTAGAGACAGTAGAGACAGAGGAGAGGGTAGAGGCAGTAGAGACGGAAGAGACAGAGGAGAGGGTAGAGACAGTAGAGACAGTAGAGACAGAGGAGAGGGTAGAGACAGTAGAGACAGTAGAGACAGAGGAGAGGGTAGAGGCAGTAGAGACAGAAGAGACAGTAAAGACAGTAAAGACAGTAGAGAGGGTAGAGACAGTAGAGACATTAGAGACAGAAGAGACAGTAGAGACAGTAGAGACAGAAGAGAGGGTAGAGGCAGTAGAGACAGAAGAGACAGTAAAGAAGGTAGAGACAGTAGAGAGGGTAGAGACATTAGAGACAGAAGAGACAGTAAAGACAGTAAAGACAGTAGAGAGGGTAGAGACAGTAGAGACATTAGAGACAGAAGAGACAGTAGAGACAGAAGAGAGGGTAGAGGCAGTAGAGACAGAAGAGACAGTAAAGACAGTAAAGACAGTAGAGAGGGTAGAGACATTAGAGACAGAAGAGACAGTAGAGACAGTATAGAGGGTAGAGACAATAGAGACGGTAGAGACAGTAGAGACAATAGAGAGGGTAGAGACAGTAGAGACAGTAGAGACAATAGAAACTCACACGTCTCCGATGTGCAGCAGGAATCCGTCCATCTCTTTGCAGAAGTCTTGAGCGTCTGACCAGCTCCGGGTCGTCTCTTCCATCCAGTAGCAGGAGTAACCGTAGGCATCCCAGCCCTGAACACACCAGTGGTTAGAGAAGGTATCACACCATCATCAGTCCAACAAAATGAATATTTAGAACCGTCTCCAACTGGAAGATGAGTCTCTTTGTTCATACAAAACTCTGACCTGCTCTAGTAGAAGAACTCACATTTCTCCTTCAAACTCTTCACTGGCTGCCAGTTTCTTTCAGGATCATTTTAAAATTCTGGTTCTTACTTTCATATCTATTCATGGTCAGACCTTCCATCAGTGATCTGATCCAGACTTACACCCCACCTCGGGCTCTGAGGTCTGTGGATCAGAATCTACTGATGGTTCCTGAACTTCAGGACCAGAGGAGAGAAATCCTTCCAGACTGTTGCTCCTAAGCTTTGGAACCATCTCTGTGTTTGATGATCTACTGACTCCTTCAAGAAACATCTGTGTTTGATGATCTACTGAGTCCTTCAAGAAACATCAGTGTTTGATGATCTACTGACTCCTTCAAGAAACATCTGTGTTTGATGATCTACTGACTCCTTCAAGAAACATCTGTGTTTGATGATCTACTGACTCCTTCAAGAAACATCTGTGTTTGATGATCTACTGACTCCTTCAAGAAACATCTGTGATTGATGATCTACTGACTCCTTCAAGAAACATCAGTGTTTGATGATCTACTGACTCCTTCAAGAAACATCTGTGTTTGATGATCTACTGACTCCTTCAAGAAACATCTGTGTTTGATGATCTACTGACTCCTTCAAGAAACATCTGTGTTTGATGATCTACTGACTCCTTCAAGAAACATCTGTGATTGATGATCTACTGACTCCTTCAAGAAACATCTGTGTTTGATGATCTACTGACTCCTTCAAGAAACATCTGTGTTTGATGATCTACTGACTCCTTCAAGAAACATCTGTGTTTGATGATCTACTGACTCCTTCAAGAAACATCTGTGTTTGATGATCTACTGACTCCTTCAAGAAACATCTGTGTTTGATGATCTACTGACTCCTTCAAGAAACATCTGTGGTTGATGATCTACTGACTCCTTCAAGAAACATCTGTGGTTGATGATCTACTGACTCCTTCAAGAAACATCTCAAGACATTTTTGATTGTGCTTTTTCTTCACTTTCTTGTTGCTGCTGTGTTTGTCTTATATTTGTCTTTTTTTCACTTTAATTAAAAAACGACTTTAAAACCATTTTTTCAGTTCAATAAAAAATTAAAGATAAAAAGTATTTTTCTTGTATTATTAATGTACTTTTTGGGGATTAAACATTAAGAAACATAAGTTCTGCCCAAACACAAAAACGATGATTTGAATAAAAGAAAAAAGATAAAGAAAAAATGTCCTTTGTTCTTAATTTAATTATTTTTTAATTGAGGCAACTTTTTTTTTTTGATTAAAGCTTCTTATATTTTTGACTAAAGCGCAAACAAATGTTCCTCAATATCTCCAGCATCTTCACTAGTCATTATTTGTATGTGGTCGGTCACATAAGATGATTGACAGGCCTTGAGTGTGTGTGTGTGTTACAGACACACACACCAGGACCGCGAGTCTCACCTGTGGACACCCGTAGACGGTGGGTCTGACCGAAGGCGGCGCGAAGTGTCCTCGCGGCATCTTGCAGATGTAGGTGTTGAGTTCGGTGCAGGACACGTCGTTCCAGCGTCCGGTCTGCAGCGACACCAGGGTGAGCTTCGCTTCCCGAACACCTGCGCGAGACTCACCTGGTGCAGCATCTCCACGCAGTCCTCGCTGAAGCCTTCGTGGTTGTTGGGCTCCCCGGGGGCCCAGTAGGTGAAGGTGACCAGGTGCTCGTCCGACCAGGTGTAGAAGCCCGAGACCACCAGGTCGTTGAGGCCGGTCCAGACGTCGCTGGAGGCTGAGAGACATGAAGATGTGGATCAGAGGTTTCATCTAGATCTTCATCGTTCATGAAGCATTATCTTCAGAGTCCACTAGATGGCGTCTCTGCACTGTTTCATGAAACTTCATCGACACATCACTACCATCTAGTGCACTCTGAAGATAATGACACTGTTTCTTGAAGCTTCATCAACACATCACTACCATCTAGTGGACTCTGAAGATAATGACACTGTTTCTTGAAGCTTCATCAACACATCACTACCATCTAGTGCACTCTGAAGATAATGACACTGTTTCTTGAAGCTTCATCAACACATCACTACCATCTAGTCGACTCTGAAGATAATGACACTGTTTCGTGAAGCTTCATCAACACATCACTACCATCTAGTGGACTCTGAAGATAATGACACTGTTTCATGAAGCTTCATCAACACATCACTACCATCTAGTGGACTCTGAAGATAATGACACTGTTTCGTGAAGCTTCATCAACACATCACTACCATCTAGTGGACTCTGAAGATAATGACACTGTTTCATGAAGCTTCATCAACACATCACTACCATCTAGTGGACTCTGAAGATAATGACACTGTTTCATGAAGCTTCATCAACACATCACTACCATCTAGTGGACTCTGAAGATAATGACACTGTTTCATGAAGCTTCATTAACACATCACTACCATCTAGTGGACTCTGAAGATAATGACACTGTTTCATGAAGCTTCATCAACACATCACTACCATCTAGTGGACTCTGAAGATAATGACACTCTTTCATGAAGCTTCATTAACACATCACTACCATCTAGTGGACTCTGAAGATAATGACACTGTTTCATGAAGCTTCATCGACACATCACTACCATCTAGTGGACTCTGAAGATAATGACACTCTTTCATGAAGCTTCATTAACACATCACTACCATCTAGTGGACTCTGAAGATAATGACACTGTTTCATGAAGCTTCATCGACACATCACTACCATCTAGTGGACTCTGAAGATAATGACACTCTTTCATGAAGCTTCATTAACACATCACTACCATCTAGTGGACTCTGAAGATAATGACACTCTTTCATGAAGCTTCATTAACACATCACTACCATCTAGTGGACTCTGAAGATAATGACACTGTTTCATGAAGCTTCATCGACACATCACTACCATCTAGTGGACTCTGAAGATAATGACACTCTTTCATGAAGCTTCATTAACACATCACTACCATCTAGTGGACTCTGAAGATAATGACACTCTTTCATGAAGCTTCATTAACACATCACTACCATCTAGTGGACTCTGAAGATAATGACACTGTTTCATGAAGCTTCATCGACACATCACTACCATCTAGTGGACTCTGAAGATAATGACACTCTTTCATGAAGCTTCATTAACACATCACTACCATCTAGTGGACTCTGAAGATAATGACACTCTTTCATGAAGCTTCATTAACACATCACTACCATCTAGTGGACTACTTGTAACTACTTTCAATAAAAAATATATTTTATATTTTCAATCAAACAAGTTTAGGTTTAGGGTAAAAAATGCAAAACAAAAACATTTTCAATTTAAAAAAAAAGTTACTGAATGCAAAGAATTATTGTTGATTTGAAAAAAACTGTTTTGCTACATTTTTTTTCTCCAAACTGAATAATATTTAATTGTGTTTGGGTGTATTTTGGGGAATATCAATTCAGTTATTCAATCCTAACCTGTTGCTCCTTTAAAAATACTTACATTTTCAAATGTTTAGCTTTTCTGACTGAAGTGAAAACAAGTTTTAAAGTTCTTTTTTTGACTGAAGCAAAAAAAAAAGAAAAAGTTGTTTGTCGTTTCTTAATTAAACTGAAAGGAGACTTGAGGCTGTTTTTTGGAATTGAAGTGAAAAAAAGTTTTGAAGTTGTTTTTTATTTATTAAAGTAAACAAAACTTTTGTTTTTTATTGAACTGAAAAAATAAGTGATTTCCTGGATGAAGGTTGTTGTTTTTAATGTAAACACTCTCTGTAACTTACTAACTTACGTACTCTGTTGAAGTTAAAAGTACGTTTTGAAGTTGTTTCTTTTGTTAAAAAGGAAAAAAACCTTTTAAACCTATAATCGTGCAGTTATTCCGGAGGAAACACAGGTGAAGTTGGAGTCTCTCACCCAAGTACAAGTAGCTCTCCAGCCAGTTCTGCTCGGCCATGGAGCGAATGGAGGTGAGTTCTGCTCCGAGGGCCCGGCAGCTCGCCCGGGCCTCGTGCCACGTCTGCTTCTCCTGGAAGGGTTTGTAGCAGAACTCGCCGAACTCGTACCAGTCCGGACCAGGACACCTGAGCTCTGGTGGAACATTTGAATAGTTTCGATTTTTCCCCTTTGTTTGCACATAAAGATGTGATACTTTAAATCAGTTCAAATGTACTTCCATGTCTCACCTCCGTCAGCAAACGTGTACGACACCGAGTAGGATCCGTCGTATCTGCAGAAAGGAATGTTGGTCGGAGCAGCTAATGGGTACGTTAAAAAAAAAAAAGAACCCTACTGTCTGGACGTGATGCCGTTCCTGGTGGAGCCGGCGTAGAAGTCCTGACCCGGCTCCTTCAGCAGAGTGCAGTCTCCTCCGTTCTCGTTCAGGATGACTCCGGCGTGGAGGGCGGACGCACAGATGTTGGAGTCCTGGTGACGCACAACATCCACACAATGAACACAATCTGTATTGACATTTGTTTGAATTATCAATATTTATTTATTTAAATTTCATTTAAGGTCTCATTCCTCTCAACAACCCTCTCAGTAACGGTGACCTGGACAGCTCCCTTTATGCTTTGCCGCCCAGCCAACCAATCACAGCTGTTGATCAGGATATAGACATAGAATTCTAATACAGTATTGTAGCGACAAATCAGCCGTCAGTAAATAGATCAGTGTGCAGAAAGGCATCATGGGAGTTCACCGTTCGGTATTTAGTGTATCCAACTAAGTTTGGTGGTTTTGTTGAAGTTTATTTGGTGTTAAAATAAATCATCCAATTGATCAAAAACAATTAAGATTTGTCTTTGATGTTCCAGACTGCAGTTTTATATAATATATTTAAATACATAGAGCAGTGTCTATTTAAACATGTGTATTGGCAAGAATCTGGTGATCGGATACATATCACAATACAGTATATAGTGATAGTGTAGTAACAAGTATATATGTGTAGTATTGTCCAGTACTTGACTCTGGTGTTGTGATAGTGTAGTAACAAGTATATATGTGTAGAATTGTTGAGTACTTGACTCTGGTGTTGTGATAGTGTAGTAACAAGTATATACTGTATGTGTAGTATTGTCCAGTACTTGACTCTGGTGTTGTGATAGTGTAGTAACAAGTATATATGTGTAGTATTGTCCAGTACTTGACTCTGGTGTTGTGATAATGTAGTAACAAGTATATATGTGTAGTATTGTCGCGTACTTGACTCTGGTGTTGTGATACTGTAGTAACAAGTATATATGTGTAGTATTGTCCAGTACTTGACTCTGGTGTTGTGATAGTGTAGTAACAAGTATATATGTGTAGTATTGTCCAGTACTTGACTCTGGTGTTGTAGTATTTACAGACCACATGACTCTTGACGAAGTCGGAACTTCTTTCGTTTGTTTTCAAACCAAAATATGTCCAAAAATCAGCTTTTAAAGCTGCTGGAGTCACTGTATCCTCTCGTCCTCAGTAATCTGTCCTTTAGCTGCGGAGGACTTAATGACTTCTGAGGTTTAATTGCAACACATTAAAAAAAACGAAGCAAATCTTTGCATGTCAATAATACATTTTAAAAATGTGTTGATTTTATACACATTCTATTGAATTATATTATAAACAATAAACATATGATATAAAAATATTTGAAAGGGAAAACATAAATACATTAAAACAAATTAAAAGATTGTTGATATTTAAGTGTATGATTCTCTGTCGACAGCTGAACCTCACGTACCCCTCGATACACGTCGGTTCCGAACACAGAGTAGGCCTGGTTGGCACATCGGGCCGGACAGTGGACTCTGTGCAAACAAAAGGTTCTGAGACTTTGGAAAAAAAAGATTGAAAAGTGAGACGTTGAAACTGACGTGATCCGGTCGGTGTCGAAGTTCAAGTTGGGTCTGTGGCCACACGTGACGGCGTCTGCGGGTCAGAACACGTGTTGACATTTAAACGGTTCCTCCCGGATCAGAACCTCTGGTCCACTCACAGCCCGGAGAACATCCCAGGACCTCGAGGCGCAGCCCGCCCTGACCGTTGACCTCCAGAGGGAAGATGCGGACGTGCTGCGCCGACACTGGGGTTCCCAGCAGCTGCGTCTCCGGAGTGTTCCGGTCCACCGAGCCTGGGAAGAACTGGGCCGACACACGTTCTGGTGAGACTCGTTTAAGGGTTTTTTTTTGGGACCAGAACCACGAGCTCACCGTCCCGTCAGCCGTGTAGTCGGTCCACGTGTGTCCGTCGATGCTGTGCTGGAGCTTGAACTTGGTGACCCAGTTGTCCACCTGAGGGCAGCCCTGGACCACCAGCCCGGTCACCTTCCTGTTCTCGCCCAAGTCCACCTGGATCCAGCTGGACGTGGCTGCAGGAGAGACATATCATTTTATAATGTTGACATTTCTTTATTGAAACTATGTATTTTTATGAACAAGTAAATTCAATAATATTTATATTGACAGGTTGAATTTGTTTTTATTGAATATTTTATTTAGTTATGAAAACGTTTTGCTTTTATTGAATATTTTATTAATTTAAAAAATGTTTTATTTGTTTTTATTGAATTATTTTATTTATATATGAAAATGTTTTATTGTTTTTTATTGAATATTTTAATTATATATGAAAATGTTTTATTTGTTTTTATTGAATATTTTCTTTATTTATGAAAATGTTTTTTTTTTTTTAATTATTTTATTTATATATGGAAATGTTTTATTTGTTTTTATTGAATATTTTCTTTATTTATAAAAATGTTTTATTTGTTTTTATTGAATATTTTCTTTATTTATAAAAATGTTTTATTTGTTTTTATTGTTTTATTTTATTTATATATAAAAATGTTTCATTTGTTTTTATTGAACATTTTATTTATATATGAAAATGATTTATTTGTTTTTATTTACTATTTTATTTATAAAAATATTTTATTTGTTTTTATTTAATTATTTTACTTATATATGAAAATGTTTTATTTGTTTTTATTGAATATTTCATTTATATATTAAAATGTTTTAATTTTTTTTATTAAATATTTTTATTCATTTATGAAAATGTTTTATTTGTTTTAATTGAATATTTTATTTATATATAAAAATGTAGTTTTTGTTGTTATTTAATTATTGAATTCAATAATTTCTATATTTTAAAGTCAGAATATTTTTCATATATTTGTATTCTTAATTTTTTTCAACAATTTAATTTAAAAAATAATATTTTCTAAAATATATACATATTTTTACACGTATAGTTTGACTTTTTTTTTTCTCTTCGCTTTTAATTCTTTGATGTTTAACTTTCTAAAATAATTGTTCTACATGTAACAATATTTTAAAATATTTTAAGTTAATTATCCAATAAAAACAAACGTAGCCTTTAAATACGATAAATATTAAATGAAATAATAATTTTAAATAAATGTTTTAAAAAAACAACATGTTTGATTGAAGGTTCAATATTCTGTCACTGATCCCCGTCATCCTAGTCCAGGATCAGAGACACAGACCTGGTCCAGACGAGATCCAGCAGGAGTTTCCATTCAGACGAGCTTTGCTGGCAGAGTTCTGTCCGCTGGACGAAGACGCCGAGAACTGAGCGTCGGAGACGTTTCGATCCTCCAGGCCGAGCCCGTGGAGACACACTAGGATCAGAGCCGAGGGTCAGTTGAAGACCTGGTCCGGTGAGAGTCGTGGTCTCGTCACCCTTCTGTTCGCAGCTGTAGACCACCTCCATGTACTTGGAGACGGTGGGACACGGGTCTTCCTTCATGTCGGCGTAGACGAAACAGAAGGGACGGTTGTCGCAGCCTTTCCTGACCACGGGGAGGACGCCGTCCACCGTGCAGCTTCCTGCGGGGACAACAGTCAACGTAACCACTTCCTGTTGTTCATCAAACCTTTTCAACATCAAAAGCTCAAGTTTGTGCAAAACATTTTTGAAGATAAACCATTATTTTCTTCTAAAATATAAGCAATTCTTTCACCTTATTTTCATTATTAAAACTAATCCCTTGAATCTTATGTTTTTCCAAAATAAAAAAATGCATTTTATTAAATTACTATTAAAGTCTGTCTCTCAGTTTCACCTGCTAACATGTAAAGCTGAGGCTTTCTGGCCCTTACAAAGACTCTGTTTTTGAAGCGAGTCATTAGACATAACTACTTTGTACTACTGAACGATATATATATATATTTTTTTTTTATAGAACTATGTTAATTTTATTTAAATTTCATCATTGTTTGACTTAATCTTTTCTGTAAACTGCTGCGACGACTCATATGAAGTTGTATCTTATCTTATCTTATCTTAGTCAAGACGTGATTTATTTTCTCTTTTTGGTGATAAAATACAAACTGTTACTATTAACACATGTTTCATATCATATGTTTTCATTATTATTATTATTCCAAACACAACGTTGCTTCAATCAAAAAAAAAAGTAGCTTTGTTAAAAAAAAAAAAAAAAAAAAAATGTTGTTAAATCAAACACTTTTATTTGAATTAAATCATTGTTCTGTGTGTTTGGCTCTGTTACAGTTATGTTTGTATCTTAGTGGCTTCATTTCTTTCTATTGTAGTTAGTGAAAAAGCACTTATTTTTAAAATATATATATTTTTATTGTATTTTTTTCCCGAGATTGAATAATAAAGACACACGTCAACCTTCATGCTGGAGTTGCTATAACTAAGCTAGTCGCTGTTTCATGAAGCTTCATCAACACATCACTACCATCTAGTGGACTCTGAAGATAATGACACTGTTTCATGAAGCTTCATCAACACATCACTACCATCTAGTGGACTCTGAAGATAATGACACTGTTTCATGAAGCTTCATCAACACATCACTACCATCTAGTGGACTCTGAAGATAACGACACTGTTTCATGAAGCTTCATCAACACATCACTACCATCTAGTGGACTCTGAAGATAACGACACTGTTTCATGAAGCTTCATCAACACATCACTACCATCTAGTGGACTCTGAAGATAATGACACTCTTTCATGAAGCTTCATCAACACATCACTACCATCTAGTGGACTCTGAAGATAATGACACTGTTTCATGAAGCTTCATCAACACATCACTACCATCTAGTGGACTCTGAAGATAATGACACTGTTTCATGAAGCTTCATCAACACATCACTACCATCTAGTGGACTCTGAAGATAATGACACTGTTTCATGAAGCTTCATCAACACATCACTACCATCTAGTGGACTCTGAAGATAATGACACTGTTTCATGAAGCTTCATCAACACATCACTACCATCTAGTGGACTCTGAAGGTAATGACACTGTTTCATGAAGCTTCATCAACACATCACTACCATCTAGTGGACTCTGAAGATAATGACACTGTTTCATGAAGCTTCATCAACACATCACTACCATCTAGTGGACTCTGAAGGTAATGACACTGTTTCATGAAGCTTCATCAACACATCACTACCATCTAGTGGACTCTGAAGATAATGACACTGTTTCATGAAGCTTCATCAACACATCACTACCATCTAGTGGACTCTGAAGGTAATGACACTGTTTCATGAAGCTTCATCAACACATCACTAGTGCTAGCTGCCTTCATTCTGAGCTTCTATTGACTATCTCGTAACACTGTGTTATGTTACGACGATTGGAATCTAACTTCAGTAAATCTCAAATTAAATAACCAAACTATCATCTAAAATATCAAACTAAGGACATTTTCAAGACAGAAAACATTAAAATAAATACATCACCCTCCAAAAAAACGCGAAGTAAAAAAACTCACCGTGTGCACTGTCAGAGGTCGGACAGAGGGTGTCGCTCTTCCGCCCGTAGAACGCCGACTGCACGTTGATGACGCTCTCCAGGGGGCAGTGGAGGACGGCGGACGAGAACTGGCACACCTGCACCGTCATGAAACCTGCAGCAGGACCGAGAAGACGCTCAGACCGAACCTCGATCCAAGAGTTTGACGTGTTTTCTCACCGTCGTGAGGCGGCGGAGGCTCCGGAGTCCTTCCTGCGGAGAGAGACTGACTTGAGACGGAGACTCTCGACGGGGTCGCTCGACGACCTCACCACGACCCCACCACGACCTCACCACGACCCCACCACGACCCCACCACGACCTCACCTCTCCTCTTGCAGATGTAGCCGCGCTTGTACTCGCAGTTGTCGTCGTTCCAGTAGCCGTTGTTGATGAGGATCGACAGACAGTCTTCGCCGTAGTAGTCGTCAGGGTTTCCTGCGAGAACATGGAGCTCATGAGCAGAAGATCGTCATCGTGGAAGTAGATCGTGTCGGAAGGATGAAGGATTGAATCCAACATTTTCAAATTATTGTATTGAAATTTTGTTTTTATTTAAGAATTCAATAGTTGAATAAACTATTTTATTCAATAATTACTTAAATTGAAAAGATTGATTTTGAAAGATTGATTTTTTATTTTTTTTATTAATAAATTAAACATTTAAACAACAAAACAATTGTTTTAATTGATCCATTTTCTTTTTCAAATTGAGTTTGTTTATATTTTTGGAATTATTGGAATTAGAATATTTAACTATATGTGTAAAAAAACTATTTATTATAAGAAATGTTCAATTTTTAAAATGTTATATTATAAAAAATAAAATAAAATAATTTAATTATAAATATATGATATATATTATATCTTTTTATCAACCTTTCAATAAAGCAATTATTGAATTAAATTATTTTAAAAAACAATGAAATGCTTAATTCCTGATTGGCTGAGAGTTTGATGAAGTATCTCGGTGATCTGTTGGTCATGTCTGGCGACTCTATTACACCAACATGTTTATATTGAATTTAAAAAAATACAAATTAAAAAAAAAAAAAGGTTATAGAAAACATATTTTTGAATAATTGGAATTACAATATGAAAAGATATGTTTAAAATAACATTAATTTTATTACTCAATTATTTAAAAATATTTTTTATTGAATTTTAAATACTACCAATTAAAAAAAAAGATTAAAAGATATTAGTTTTGAAATATTCTAATTGGAAAAAAATATATATTTTTAAATTTAATTATGAAATTAAGAAGAAGTAAAAAAGATTTTTAATATACAGATTATTGAATTCAATTATTCAAAATGTCAATAAAACAATAGTTTGAACATTTAAAACATTCAAGATTCTGATGATATTCTTCCATAGAAGTCCAGACCTGTGTTCCAGCGGATGTATCTGAAGGGGGATCCGTCGCTCCACTCCCAGCCGCCCTCGCTG